>NW_017805626.1:68098-75231 GCF_001891065.2 Hippocampus comes | reverse complement strand
AATAGTATCACAAGTCTGTCCAAGGATATTGAGTGTTCAGTGAGTACTCATTTGGACAGAGTCCTTGAGCGAAAGACCGGTTTGAAAAAGGCCCAGGACATCCAACGAGAGTACCGCGGTGTGATTGAAGAGAGAGTCATGAAACTTCTGCGTGACTTCAAAGACTGCAGCCTGTCTGATGACCAACTGAGAGAGGAGTTTGACAAAATGTGGGCTACCACTACGGCCAACGTACCCACAGTGAAAGAACAAGACATACCTGCCTACATTCTCACCCAACTGAGGAAAAATGTTCTCCATCAGAACGTGAATGAGAACTTCAGAAAGATTGAAAACCTCATGCACTTTGGAATGGGCCCGTTTAAGACCAGAAGCGACCATGTTGACTCCATCATGAAGAAATTTCAACATATGTACAAGGGCAATTTACAATTGTTTGCAGACAATGTCATCGCAACGTCTATTCAGTTTATCCTTGATAAAACGAAGTCCAATGGTGACTACCATGACTCTTTCACACGGGATCTGCTGCAGAGGATTGATGAATTGCTTGATCAAGGGTACAAGTGTCACCAAACCAATACTCAGTTTGAGATTGACCTCAAACTTCATATCTGTGGCATTGCCGCAAGAGAATTCCTCAAGATGCACCAACGATTCCTGTCAAACAATGACCGCTGAACGCAACTGGAAAAGTACAAGCACCAGTACTTGTTGGATTTTCTGGATTTATATAAAGACACCGATCACTGCCAATGCAAAGCCGGCCATTGAAGATTGCATCAACCGAACTTTGGGAATTGACATTGTCAATGACATTTCGACAAGCAGTCATTCGATGACTTACAGTTCACGCTCGTGTTTCCAATACGACATTCAGAAAGAGTTACTGCTGAAAGATGACTTCATCAGTTTTGTCAAGTACATCCGTTCCTATGAAACATATGTGAAGGATCACATCCTTCAACACATCTGTCACCTGATAGTAGGTCTATTTCTTTGTGCTGACAGCTTCTTGCAGCAGGAAATGACCCTCAAGATGTCTTTATGTCAGTTTTCGGTCCCACTGCTGTTGCCCCATTCCAACAACAACCAGTGTACTCTGATGCTGTGGGCTCTGAGAGAAATCGTGAAAGAGTGGTGTCCACATGATTTGTGTCAAACGAGAGGATTCGTCGAGAACAACATTGTGCAAGCAACTATTCCATTTTTTTCCTTTGTGAGGCAAAGAAACTGCAGTTTATCTAAATCTCATTTTTTTAAATCATATCCTCAGTCGCGGCCAGCAGAATCACAAAATGTTTTTACACAGAAATAGTGTCCATTTTGTAAAGTTCCCTGCGAAGCAGGTGGCAAAGAACACAGCAAACATCATGCGGCAGTGCATCGACCAAAGGGTCTTGGAAGATGCATGGATTATACCACAAACGTCCTCACTGAATCTCTGTGTACAACTGATGTGCAGAGTAATAAGACATTTAAAAACATCTCAACACAAGGAAAGTGGGTTGACTACAAAAAGTACGCGACCATCTTTCCTGACTGGCACATCCCCAAGACTCCACAATTGAAGCATCAGACTATTGGAAGTATGTCCTGGTACGCTACAATAATGAATTTGCAAAAAAGTACGTGGCCAAGCCGGCAAATGTTCCACAGGCCTGGAAGAAAATCACAAAGGAGCAAGCACTGAAGGGTTTGAGAGAAACTTTCGGTATTAAAGACGATTGCAGTCTGTACCATTGGACTTGTCCGCGCTGCAAGAAGGAGAGATACCGCCGCTCCTTCCTACCGACTGCTGTCAGGCTGCTGAATAAAAAAATAAATAAATGATGTGGAAGACTATTGTAAATAGCACTGTGACCTTATCCATATCTGTATTTATATTGCACTTAATTGAACGGTGTTTGTTTTCTTTTTCTTTCTTCTTTCTCCCCATTATCTTGCTGCTGTGGACTGTAAATTTCCCCATTGTGGGACAAATAAAGGATATCTTAATTGCTTAATTAATCTTAAATGTGTGCGGTAAAAAAGGATATGTAGTGTGCCCGCATGGGGAAGACAAAAGAAGAGAATAAAAGAGTTCAAAATATGTCATGGTTTTGCTTGTTGAAAATAAACACAAAAATGAATTTAAGTGTGTCATGAAATATTATTCGCCTATCTATGGTGTTCCACATTATGCGTTCGGATTGAGGTAGCGGACTTCCATAAGACAAAAGTCAGGTGGTTTGGTTGAACTCCCAAATGTTGTTATTCTCATTGTTTTGTTTAGCATTAGAGTCAGCTTCAGCTGGGAGTAAATAAACTGCTTGAAACAAGCATGTTACCTTTTTTTGAGGAACTGTTGCTGTCTGCCAAACTGCACATGGAGTGCTTCGGGAGGGGCGAAAAGACATCATCCACTTTGTTCCAGCACCCACTTTCTTTGGAGCCACAGTTGTGGAAAAAAAAGAAAAAATTGACAAAATAAACGCACACAAAAAAAGAACAATTTGAGCCATTTTACTGACATGCAGTTTCTTCACTTTCTTGTGAAGTTTGCTGCTCCCATCTAGAGGTGAAACGCTAAAAGCTCACCTACGGAAAACTTGCGAGCAACCCAAAGCAAAAGAAAAAAAACGACGAAGCGGTGGCTCATAACTCAAAAAATGTCAGGCTGTTGTGCAATCAAGGTCCCACTAAATACTCTATTTAGACGCAGAATATTTTCAACAGCTGCTCCAATTCTTTGTCGTGTCCTAAAAATCTGAAAGTATTTGGGTTCTGAATCGTCCAGGTTAATAGTTTTTTGTACTGATTCATCCATCCATCCATCCATCCATTTTCCGAACCGCTTTATCCTCACTCGGGTCGCGCGGGGTGCTGGGGCCTTCCCCAGCCATCTTCGGGTAGTACGCGGGGACACCCTGAATCAGCCTGCTGTGCATGTTTTTGGAATGTGGGAGGAAACCGGAGTACCTGGAGAAAACCCACGCAGGCCTGGGGAGAACATGCAAACTCCACACAGGGAGGCCGGAGCTCAGATTGAACCCGGTACCTCTGCACTGTGAGGTCGACGCGCTGGATCACCGGGCCGCTGTACTGACTCAGTTATCACAAATCCAAGATCACTGCACAGATCTTATGAGTCTTGTGGCTCGCTGCGGCCAAGTCAACAACGGGTGTCATGGACTTGCTGATCTTTATCATCTCAACCAATTTTTGTTCGAGACCCCACAGATGATGAACAAAGTGTAGCAAGTGTGTACTTAGTGCTCTTATGGTGTGTGATGTACTGGAGAAGACAAACATCGTGTCATAAACCATAAACTAAACAATATCAACACTTTCAAGGAAATGTCAGTTTGATACAGTACCAAGAGTGAACTGTGAGAGGCAGCATGGTGCCACAAAGCATTCAGACCATGAGAAAGGGGTCGCACATTTAGTTGCGGCAGCTGCAGGCGATCTCAGCGTTTCCGGAAGTGGTGATGAGGCAGCTGCCTTCATGGATACGTCATGCCACTTTTCAGCCAATGGCAACACGAAGTAAGTGGGGCAAAAGGCGTCAGCGCATGACAACTGTGTGCACTGACGTTGTTCATCTGTGGCCAAAATTATATGGATCTCAATATACCACCAATGTCTGGTTCATCAAAGATACTTTCGCAGCCACTACTGCTGCGATACAGTAAGATTCACCTGCTAATCACAATGTCGCAAGAAAACACCCAATGCTGCATGCAGTGGCGCACAGTGACACAGACTTAAGTGCAAACATGGCTGTCATCTTGGCATGTCAATTAGCCAATTTTGCATGGCTCCTGCCAAGGGATACTGGAAGTGGTGCCGCGCCAGTCGTAACATATAATCAATACATAACCTACCGTGCATTTTCGTGCTGTCCACTTGGGTTCAAATGATTCAACAGGTTTGTTGTCCTGTCTTGTTTTTTATCCTTGTGAGGATAAAGCAGATCGGAAAATGGATGGATGGATGGATGGATACCATGCATAACAGCTTACTCCTCCCCCAGACACAGTCACACAAACGTTGGGAAGGAGCTTCTCTTGTCAAAATAGTCCATCCATCCATCCAGTGCCTGATCCGCATGTCGTCACAAGGCTCGCAGGCGTGATGAAGTCAATTCCACAAAACTGTCTTTGGGTAGTCGGCGGGTTCCACCCTGAACTGGTTATCAGGCAAATTGCAGTCTTCGGAAGTCAGAGCTGCTTGTCAGCTGCCTGTCTAGATGTTCGTTTGGTCAACTTTGTAACAATTACTTTGTGTTTATTGCCTCTTCTTTCATTTATTGGCGGACATTTCTGCCACGTTTGCTGCAATACAATACCATACATCTTTATTTATGTCGCACTTTTACAACAGCTGATGGGCTAAATATGCTCAAAACTCGCAGCTGGTCACGTAATGTCACGATTCTCAAACATATCACCCAGCCTTATTTATATTGCCCTCATGAAGGTAATTGACAGGGGTGGGTGGGCTAACTGAAGCTCAGTCAAAAAATCAATTAATACGCAATCCACATCACCTCGCCGAATTAACACACAATTCATTCATTCTATTTCAGGTTAGGGCAATGGATGGAGGGGAGGCGAGGGGATAGATAAGAGGTGTTCACACGGCAACTTTTTCTCCGGTGCAGCACCAGGGTTGCCCCCGTAGAGCGTTCACACGTACAAACTTACACCGGTGTAGCCCCTGAAAACAGCTTAAACCAGAGCAAATTTAACCCTGCCCTGCTCAAGAGATGGTTTGAAAATTTGCTCCGGAGTAAATGCTCGTTTGTGGGGCAGCACCGATGTAAAATGGTACGTATGAACGCTATGGGGGAGACTCGCTACGCATGAGAAGAGTTGATTACATAGGGGAAGAATGCATTGCTTTCGTGCTCTATTTTACTTCCATCATCTTTCCTTTTGTAGGAGACTGGACTGTCTCGGAGTTGTTTGTTTGGTTTGTTTGTTTGTTTTGTTGAACATATAAAATATAAAATACAGTAATAAATTGGCAAAAAGTGAAGGTAAGTAAAATATAAGAAAGGAAAAGAAAATAGTCATCGTCACAAATATATGTTCAAAAGAGTAGGAAGAAGTAAAAAAACTTATCTAGTCCTACCCCTTGTTATATCATATATGAATTGATCATTTTTTAATACAGAAAAGAAAAGGAAAAAGTCTACATGTCAACAAATGCTTTTACCCTTATGTGTGCTGTATTTATCTATTTTTAAAACTTTCGGTTCGTATATACATACTCATTCTAGCACATTTATATGTCTATTTTCTCATATTCATAATGGATACTGCATTTCATTATTAATACATTTCATAAGTTTATCAATGTAATTCTGATGTATTACTATATTTTATAAATGGATCAAATTTATCAATTTAATTCTGATTTGTTTAACAACTTTCTCGAATTTCAAAAAGCTTCTGGCAAAGGAGGTTACTGTGTGCTTTGTACATTTATTGGGTGATTGTGAAGTCAACCAGGTCATAAAATTTCATTATGTTTAATTTGATAAATAGTGGATTCGTGGGTTCCGTATATTTGGATCTATTGATTATTCTGTTTTTTTTTATTTTGTAGTTTTAAAACAGGAAGTGTGTTTATTTTACTGGCGTTTCCCCATATTTCCACACAATAGGTCATATCTGGAAGTAATAATGAAGAGTATAATGTGTACAAAGATCTCTTATTCAGCACATCCTTAGTTTTATGGAGGATCCCTATGGTTTTGGATATTTTTCTTTCAACGTTATCTATATGTGGCTTCCAGCATACTTTTGCATCTATTACGAATCCAAGAAATTTATTTTCACAAGCTCGTTCTATTTCAATTGAGTTTACCTTAATTTTAACTTGGTGTTTGATTGGTCTCGTGCCAAAAACAATTAACTTTGATTTTTTTCAAGTTAAGTGATAATTTATTCCTGTCGAACCAGTTTTTTAATTTGTTTAATTCATTTTCCACAGTTTTCTGGAGCTGTTTCATATTTTCTCCAGGGCAGTAGAAAGTTGTATCATCGGCAAATAAGACACATTTGAATTGTTTTGAGACACTGCAGATCTCATTTATATATAGGATGAATAGTTTTGGACCAATTACAGATCCCTGAGGAACTCCATGAGTGATCTTCAGTTGATTTGATTTTTTATTGTTGAACTGCACATACTGATATCTGTTTTCTAAATAACTTTCAATCCATTTATATGCTACGCCTCGAATGCCATATCTCTTTAATTTACTGAATAATATACCATGATCTATTGTATCAAAAGCTTTTTTAGATCAAGAAAAATCCCAACAGTAAATTATTTTTTTATCTATATTAGTCTCTATTTCTTCCACAAACTCATTACTGCCATTGAAACGGTCAGTTTTTCTCTGAAGCCGTACTGATTTTCACTTAAGAGCACATGTTTATGTATGAAGTTATCAGGTCTGTATGAGATGCTTGTGGAGGCTCTCAGTCGTACAGGGAAGTTCCATCATAGAAAAGGTTCTGTCAGTCGTCATCTGTACCTGTGGGTAAAAAACAAAAAACAAAAAAGGACGTTTCGCTTCTTTCACAGAAGCTTCGTCAGCGGTAGACAACTCTGAAGTCTCCGTGAAGACTCCGGGCATTTGCTCTGCGCTAAAAAGCTGAGCGTGGCCTATTTGAGGACTGGGTGGGGATGGTTAGTCACGCCCCTATGGTGAAGAGGCCCATTGATTTCTAAATTCCCTATCGTTGGGTCTTGATTAGGCCTATTGTTTGGGCTCGGGCTGAATAGCTACTTTCAGTTAGCCTGATCAGCATGTCTATGTCCCTTACTGGTCAACAAGTTATTGTAAATAGGAGACAGGTTAAATCTGATACCTCCTTCACGGTTCAGAGAGGGTGAAAATTTTTTAACAAAAATCGCTTCCTTTACTCCCCTTTCAAACCATCTCTTTTCTGTTCCTAGGATTTTTACTTGTTCATCTTCAATTTTGTGGTTTGTTTCTTTTAAGTGTGCATATACTGCACTTTTGTTATCATTGTTTTTCCATTTGTGTTGATAAAGTCTTTTCTTGAGTGTTTGTTTGGTTTCTCCAATGTAATGTTCCTTGCACTCACTTTCTTGGCAACGGATGGAAT
>NW_017805626.1:58376-65509 GCF_001891065.2 Hippocampus comes | reverse complement strand
TACCCGCCTCTGAAAAATGTAAATGAACTATTACTGTACTTAAATTAAACTACGAAAATTGAAAATAATGCATCAAAACAGAAAATCAAGCGAGTATATCACAAAATAAATTCTATATCCCCCCCTACAGAATTTATTTTGTGATTTCCTCGCTTGATTTTCTTCGTGGTTTCATTGAAGTAATAATTCACGTTTTTCGGAGGCGGCGATGAACGCCTCTCGAGTGGAACGGAAGAGAAGGCACAAAGACGGACAAAGACATACAGTACCTGTATTTCTTTAGACCATGAAAACCATTAATAAAGTCTGCGTTTAAAAAAAAATAAAACCACAACCACAGCTCTCATTTTTTCAACAAATACAGGTGCGTCTTTGTCCGTCTCCTTCCCTTCTTTTCTTCCGGTCAACTCGAGAGGCGTTCCTGACCGCCTCCGAAAAACGTAAACTAACGATTACTTCAATGAAACTACAAAAATTGAAAATAACTTCAACTACTCTTTCCCAAACCTTCATCATATGGCTCATCATCTTTATCCCCCTGTAGTTGCTACAACTCTGTACATCGCCCTTCTTATAAATTGGTACCAGGACACTCTTCCTCCACTCATCAGGAATCCTGTTTGTGTCTAATATTATATGAAACAACCTAGTCAGAAAATCAACCGACACCTCCCCTAAGCACTTCCATACCTCCACTGGTATGTGATCTGGACCAACTGCCTTACCACTCTTCATCCTTGTTAATGCTTTCCTGACTTCATCCTTTGTAACCTGATCGACCTTCTTCCTAATCTTTTCTGGCTCTTCATTCCTACGTTCCCTATTGTTTTCCTCATTTAACAACTCCTCAAGTATTCTTTCCATCTCCTAAACACACTTTCCTCACTCGTAATGACATTTCCCTCTCTATCTTTAATCAACCTCACCTGCTGTACATCGTTCCCAGCCTAATTTCTCTGTCTTGCCAACCTATACAATTCTTTTTCACCTTCCTTTGTGTCTAACCGCTCATATAACTCCTCATATGCCTTCTGTTTGGCCTTGGCCACTTCCCTCTTCACTTCCCTTGTCATCTTTTTGTACTCTAGCCTGTTCTCTTCTGTTCTCTCACTATCCCATCGCTTCTTCGCTAATTTCTTCCTCTGTACACTTTCCTGAACCTCAACATTCCACCACCAGGTCTCTTTGTCCACCTTTGTCTGTCTTGAGGCCACACCTAGCACCTTCTTGCCTGTTTCCCGAATCACTGCTGCAGTAGTCTCCCAATCATCTGGGAATTCCTCAACACTGCCCAGAACTGCCCTTACCTCCTTCCTAAATTCTTCACAACGGTCCTCTTTCCTCAATTTCCACCATTTTATTTTCTTCTCTGTCTTCACCCTCTTCCTTTTCCTCAGCTTGCACACTACTTACTATCCTATGCTGTTTGGCTACACTCTCTCCTGGCACCACCTTACAGTCGTTAACCTCCCTTAGATGACCTCTTTTACATAGAATATAATCTATCTGTGTGGAGTCTTGTAAGTTATCAGGTGTTCTTCTCTCTTTTGGAAATAGGTGTTTACCACGGCCATTTCCATTCTTTGGGCAAAGTCTACCACTGCCTGTCCTTCCAAGTTCCCATCTCTAAGGCCAAACTTGCCCATCACTTCCTCATCACCTCTGTTCCCTTCCCCTACATGACCATTTAAGTCTGCTTCAATCACGACTCTCTCTCCCCTGGGAATGCTCTCTATCACTCTATCCATCTCATTCCAGAACTTTTTCTTTTCTTCTAACTCGCAGCATACCCACTGACTACATTTATCATCACACCTTCTATTTCTATCTTCATGCACATCAACCTGTCTGACTCTCGTTTTACTTTACTCGTTTTACTTCTACTTTACTTCAGTTACTGGAAAATGTTTATCATATAACAGAGATGAAAGTGGACTTTGCCCAAAATTCCTGAAAAATATATAAATATTTGTATTTTCTCTGAGAGGCCGGCAATATAAGGTCTGTATGAGAATACCTTTTCCAATATTTTTGAGAATTGTGGTAACAGTGATATTGGTCTGTAATTTGTAAATGAATGTCTTTCTCCACTTTTATAAATTGAAATGACTTTAGCAGTCTTCATCTTTGATGGAAATATACCAGCTTTGAATGTTGCATATGTATGTGAAAGGTCACACTGCAAGTTCTATAATCTGTTTTACTGTTGTCATATCAATATTAAAGTAATCACTTGACTTATTTTTAAATGTTTTTACAATATTTAATACTTCATTATGATTCACAGCAGTAAGGAACATTGTGAAAGAAATCTTTTCCATGGATCTATCTATTTCAAACGAGTTTATTGGATCAGGAATTTGTTTTGCTAGGTTACTGCCGATATTAACAAAATAACTGATTTAATTCATGAGCTATGTCTTCAGTTTTCTCAATTATAGTATTTTTGTCTTTAATAAACTACTCTGGATAATCTGCTTTTTTAGAGCTATTTCTAATGACATGATTTAGTATTTTCCATATTTCTCTTTGTGTTGCTTTTATTCTGCTCTAATAATGCATGATAATGATCTCTCTTACTAGTTCTTACAATATTTACTAATTTGTTTTTATTGGTCTTATATTTTATTTCAGCATCTTTAGTTCTCAATTTTATAAACGATTTGTATAAATTGTTTTTCTTTTTACATGCCTTTTCTCTGCCTTTTGTTATCCATGGCTTACTTAGGTCTTTGTACTTTCTGGAGACTTTAGTTACTGGAAAATGTTTATCATATCAGGATGTTATGGTTGTCTGAAATGCCTCAAACGCAGTATTTGGGTCTTCTAGCTTGAAGGCTGCGATGGAGTGTTTGGTTCTTAGTCTTATTTCTGATAAGTTAGGTGTTGGTTGAGTTTTTCTATAAAAATATATATATATCGGGTTCAATATATATATATATATATACATATATAATTTAATTTATGGATGGCTGTCGTGCATTCTGGTGATATCTGTGAACAAAATTCAGACAAAAATTTAAAGTAGAATTTCCACGTTTTATTTCTTACTCCTGATAATAATGGAAAGTAATACCTAAAAAAATCACTTTCACTTCTGTGATTTAAACATGTTTTGATTTTTTTTGCAGTTTTCTTTGAAGATCCCCTGCAGTCAGACTCTGCTTGTTTCCTTTTCCTCTCCTGTCCTGATCCTGGGCAGTCGGCCACGTCTTCTTAGCTAATTGATGAACAGTCACTTTTGAGGGAGGATTCCGCTGTGGGGGCAGCCCGGTAGTCCAGTGGTCAGCACAACGACTTCACAGTGCAGAGGTATCGGGTTCAATTCCAGCTCCGGCCTCCCTGTGTGGAGTTTGTATGTTGAGAGAGAGAAAGAAAAAAAGAAAGAAAGAAAGAAAGAAAGAAAAAAAAGGCTGACGTGAGTGAGGACAGGCATGAGGTGCGGAAGTCCGCCAATGAGTGAAGGGTGGCCGTGTAAGAGGACGCTAAAGGCACGTCCCTAGCAGGTACCAGTTGCGTGAGTACGTTGTAAAATGGCTAAATAAAGTACAATCGAACTCAGTTTAGCTTCCGTTGCCTTTTTAAAAACGTGTTTTTAGCGTGTATCAGTATGTCTTAGCATGCTACCGTATGCTTCAAGCTAACGTGTTTTTAGCGTGCGTGCATGCATGCCTTATGTTTAAGCTGGCGTATGTTTTACCATGCCTGGCTGCGCCCAATAATACAGTGCGCCATATGGTCGTGAAAATACGGTACTATTTTCTGCTTAGACAGGCTTTGGTGTTATCTTGTACCAACGTAGGGCTTGATAGAGAGGAAGCAAAAATACTGCAAATAGGTGAGTTTGTCAGCAAACTGTTGAGGATGAGTTCCACAGGAAAAAAACCTGACTTGGTTTATGGTGAACTGCAACTAGACAGGTTGGCAGGAGTTCACATTATTCACCATATAAGTACCTTCACACTCACTGTGGCTTGTTAAGTGGGCAAACTAACTAAATTAGCAGGTGATCAATCAATTTTAAAATGATATACATGATGACAATGTCCCATTCAGATACAGTTTACACCAGGGGTGCCCAAACTTTTTTGACCGAAGATCCACTTTTCGATCAACCAACCTCCCGCGATCGACCCGTTACCGCGCATATGCACGCACACGCATACACACGCATACCATATGAGCAATAGCCTGACGCTGAGGCATGCGACGCACTTAGGCAGCCTGTTAACGATCGTAGCTCATGCGTACCCTTTTAAAATGCTTCTCTCGACCCTCCAGATTCCCATTCTTTGCCCGTCCCCTCGGTGAATTGTACAAAACAAACTGAATGAGAATAATGATAACGATAAAAGATATAGTGCAACAACTCTGATCACAAGCTGCAACTGCAGACTGCTGAGCGCTAACAACTTCTGGGGACGCAGTCACACGTCACCGTAGGTTAAAGATGACCTGCTTTATTTTATTTTATTTTTTAAATACTTTTTGTGAAAGTGAGACTGATAGAATGATTAGGGTGCAGTGTGCATTAACACAAACAATATATTACTAACATGCACAGAGACACAAATGTTTTTTTTTCCCTCTACACCCCTTGGATCGACTTGGGATCAGTCCTTGATCTACTGGTCCATCACGATCGACGTAATGGGCACCCCTGGTTTTGACTGTATGGATTGTATGTTTGGCTGAAGTTGTGGATTCCGTTTTGATACAGATTGAATATGACCATTTCAGGTGTCTGATCTCTCGATATCTTTGCCCTGTTTTAGAGATATTTCTCGGGGGTATGAGAAAGTTCCCATAAACTGCGTCAATGGTGTTGACAACGAGCCATATCCTGGAAACTTTAAATACATACCAGACAACTGTGTCACTTCCCTGGTGAACATCAACAAGGACATAACTCACCTGCAGGTAAGATTTCGGCACTCAATAATGGAGGAGGAATAATAATAATGACAATAAGAATGGAGAAACATTGAACAGAACAAGAACACGGGGTTGGCTGGACTCCTGCCTCGATGGGTTTGAAATGGAGAGACAAGGAGGGCAGGGCTGAGATAGAGGGAGGGATGGAGAGAGAAGAATGAGTGATCGACATCTACTGTATCTCAGATGGCTTCTGGATTTCAACCTGGTGAAGTGTTTCACGCATGTTCAACCAGAAGGAGATGTAGGACACCCCTGGAGGAAGGATGTCTCACATTTGGCCTCGATATGTCTTGGCGCCCCCTGGAACAGGTGGCCAGCAACCTTGAAGTCACGGCCATCCCTAATTTAACTGCTTCTCCCACGACCCGCTGCTGGATAAGCAGAGGAAAATGGATGTAGGCGATTGCAAGTCAATTCTGATACAAATCATCTAGCCAATCCAGATTGGACATTTTACCAAATGGAGTATTCTGTGCAGTACAAGCATGCATACTTGTTACATTATTTTAAAATTTTAATTTTTGCTTTATAATTATGGATTACGATGTTAAATGCCGTTTTCAAATGGCCTGCTAGACTTCTGTGCTGAATATTACCCCTAATGGCCACATCTCTGAGTTTTATGACCATGGATGCAAGCAAAGTCCCATATGTTCAGGTTTCCCCATGAAACAGAGTAAACAGAAATTCAATTTGATCATTTCCATCGTTCATATAAACATCAATTTAACTGTCTCATTTAGCATTGCAGTTGCACAGATGACTGCTCATCCAGTACCTGCACTTGTGGTCAGCTCAGTCTGCAATGTTGGTATGATAGTGTAAGTTTGACAAATGTGTTCTCCGTTTTCTGGAGTGCACTTGCAGCAACATCCTGCTATAATTCTGTCATCAGTAGCAATCATACAAAGCTTGTGTGCATGTAGGAGGGCCGCCTGTTGCTGGACTTTTGTCAGCAGGATCCTCCAGTGCTCTTTGAGTGTAACCACGCCTGTTCATGTTGGAGGACCTGCAAGAATCGAGTTGTTCAAAATGGACTGAGGTGAGATGCTCTAAAATGTAGGGGTCTAAATGTGGGGGTCTAAAATCGTGTAGAAAAATGGGTTCCCATGATGAACGTTTACGGAACCCAACATTAGTTATCGTGGTTTCCCATTGGGTAATCCGACGGCACCGAAAAACGGTTACCATGAATTTCTGAAATCCTCAGGCCTGCTCCTGAATTATTTAAATTTTTGCAGCATTTGTTTATAATTGTATGTATATGTTGTTTGTGTTATTATCACATGCAATTGAATAAGTAGACCATTTCGGAATTCGACATTTGGGACTCTCTCAATGCATAATGGGACTCATACTTTTCTGATCAGTGAGTCCCTGGGACTCGCTGCAGGTAAACTGTAAAATGATCACTGAGAGATTACCGCTTTTTCTGCAGTCAGTGATTGACTTCTATGCAACGTGCCTGTTAAGTCCAATTACCCCATGGGGATGAATAAAGTTTTCTGAATCTGAATCTGCATCTGATCTAAAACATTAATTCATAAATGTATATCATATGATTTTATTGATTTTTCTCAGTATAAATAACACATACCCTGACTGTTCTACTCTTTGAATAAAATCACTTCATTCAAGCGTTAGGGAGTGCAAAGGGTTATGATGGAGGGGTGTTGCAAATCATGAACACCTGCCAAGTGGTATGATAGCATTGTTTTATACATGTCCTCGGCTAGGCCTCAATTTCAAAATCAGTCCTTGGTCCTTGGCCTTGGCCTTGGAGGCAAGTCCTTGGTCCTTGGCCTTGGCCTCGGAAAATTTTTCAAGTCCTTGGCCTTGGCCTTGCCTCGGAAAATTTTCCAAGTCCTTGGCCTTGGCCTTGGCCTCGGAGGCAAGTCCTTGGCCTTGGCCTTGGCCTGGGTTGCCGGTCCTTGGACACATCCCTCTCCGAGAGGTATATCCAGATGCGAAGCATGCAAATAATTTGAGTGAATTTATAGATTGGAATGATTTGATACCACTGTCAGTTGGAGAAAAAAAAACAGTGAATTTATGAAGTACATCTTTCATGATGATTTTGTGAAAGATACTGATCATATTAAATTGCTTGAACTTTCCTATAGAAACATTACAGTGCAGGAGCATCTAGTCTACTTCGTAAGGTTTGGCTGTGATAAAGGAATCTACAACCCAGT
>NW_017805626.1:53501-55278 GCF_001891065.2 Hippocampus comes | reverse complement strand
ATATATGTACAATCTGATTTATATCGCGTAACGCAAAGCGCTTAACAAAACAGTTAACAAAGTAAGATAATAAACACAGCACATTACCAAACACGGACAGTCATGCAATCGTGACCACTTCTCCCTCGTACGCTTTGTTGTTTAAAGCCTTTTGAGGTGAAAGAGGAGAGAATCAAAGTGACTTTCCGGGTTTGTCGACCTTACGAATGTAGTCAGACAAAAAATCTCCGTTCAAGTCTGTCAGGTTTATCAAATTTGACACTCAGGAATAAAACACAAGGAGGAGACAGGAGACTCAATTCTGGTACCAGGAGGGAACGAGGAGAAGCGTTGGGTTTCAGTTCTCGGCACGTCACCCCTAACGATCTTCCCCTTCACCCCCTTATTTATTGGGAAATCTACTACATAGGTGTGTCCAACCTAAAGGGTGGGGGCTGTTGAAGACACACTGAACTTGTTTGACTATGTGTGTGTATGTGAGTGTAAATTACCTACATGTGTGCAATTGTTACAAAAACATCACGTTGCAGCTGGTGTTGATGGCTCCACTCACTGTCCAACCTTGCTCCTGTTTAGTCTTAACACTTATTTCTTCCTAACCACGTCCTCGGAAAGGTGGTTGCGTCCCTAAACTTCCACACAGTGCACTCAGCATTCTTGATTATAAATGTGAGTATATAAATATAATACAAAGGATTATAAATGTGAGTACATAATGATTAATATATCTTTATTAGAAGCATAAGCGTTCTTCATTGCAGGCATAGTCGATTAATGATTGCAGGCATAAGCGTTCATCTTTGCAAGCATAATCAATTTATCATTGCAGGCATAAGTTTTCTTCTTTGCGAGCATAATCAATCAATCAATCAATATCAAAATAACAATAATAACATGAATAATCAGCGAATGTATAACTAAAAATAATCAATCTATCAAAGTCCCTTTCTTCGAGCCATGACTACTTGAACGTGTTCCTCACACTCGCGTCTATCGCGCATAAGTCTGCTTGTCTGTCTACCTGCTTGAACATTACGCACGAATAACTTTCCATATAGCGCTTAAATACTCAATATTCAATGATTTATCTGGACTTTGAGGCTTCCGCTGTCGCCGAAATTTCGAAAGTCCAAGGTAGGGGAGTGGTGTTGCCGTTGCTTGCATTTGCTGTTGTCGTAGCTTCTTCTGACGTCTAGTTGCGTCGGCGCTGATTGATTGAAACCAAAACGACACTCGCATACGTGCAGCAGAGACCAACCGAGTGCTGTGGCGTGCTTCGCTATAATGGTGTCGCTACAAGCAAAACAATGAACTCAAACGCGTGTTCATTCAATCGTAGAAAGGGTTCCGTCAGTCGTCATCTGTACCTGTGGGTAAGAAAACGAAAAAGGACGTTTCGCTTCTCTCACAGAAGCTTCGTCAGCGGTAGACAACTCTGAAGTCTTCGTGAAGACTCCGGGAAATTGCTCTGCGCTAAAAAGCTGAGCGTGGCCTATTTGAGGACTGGGTGGGGATGGTTAGTCACGCCCCTATGGTGAAGAGGCCCATTTATTTCTAAATTCCCTATCGTTGGGTCTTGATTAGGCCTATTGTTTGGGCTAGGGCTGAATAGCTACTTTCAGTTAGCCTGATCAGCATGTCTATGTCCCTTGGTGGTCAACAAGTTATTGTAAATAGGAGACAGGTTAAATCTGATACCTCCTTCACGGTTCAGAGAGGGTGAAAATTTTTTAACAAAAATCGCTTCCTTTACTCCCCTTTCAAACCATCTCTTTTC
>NW_017805626.1:43151-53274 GCF_001891065.2 Hippocampus comes | reverse complement strand
AATAAACAGGAATATCATGTTGTAGAAATATTCTTTGTATTTTCTCTGAGAGGCCGGCAATATATGGTACACAGACACCCCTTCTCTTCTTTTCTCTGTTGGTTGGTTTCCTCTCTGTTTGTTTTAATTTTCCGATATATACAAAGAATATTTCTACAACCCCTCCTTTTTTGTTTTCCCTATTTGTTGCAAACATTTCATGTCCTTCAATTTTCATTTCACTTGTTTTTTCATTGTCAAGCCGAGTTTCTGATATGGCAATTATTTTAAATTTATTGAATTTAGTCAAGTCTTCTTTGATTTTTGTGAAGTTTATATTGAGATTTCTACTGTTTAAGTGTATCACTGTAAGTTTATTTTCCAGTTCTACATTTGTGTTGAACTCTTCGTCCATGTAATACTCGGAGTTTGTGATGCTATGATTATGATTGAAGAAATGATTGTCTGGGTCCAAGTTGTTCTCAGGGTCGAATGTCTTGTGGTCAGCATAATCAAAAGTTTTGAACTCCATGTTTTTGGTGTGTATTTCCGATTTCAGTCAAGTCAAAAGTTTTTTTGTCTGGTGGTGAACAGTTCTCAGCATGCCGCGTGTTGAACTCGATCCTGTTGTGTTGGAGTACTGGTGCGGGAGTAGACTGTGCGTTTGTCAAGCTTCAAGTAGGCACTTTCCCCTCTATCTCGTGCAGCTTTTAATTTTGGGAGCAGTTCTTTTCTTTCTTGATGCATGGCATCAGTGAAGTCTTCGTTAATGTAGATTTTGGTGCCTTTTAAATATTTTGCTCTCTGTAGAATCCTTATTCTGTCCTTGTATTTTTCAAATTTCACAACTGGCCTTGGTAGAGGTCTCCCCGGTTCGTGCCTTGCAGTGCGTGGGCTCTTTCCACCTCGATTGTCTCCTTTGTCTGCAGTTGCTCCTTGAAGATTTTTTGCCCTTTTTGGTCTATTTCAGTCCACGTTCCTCCTTTGTTCCTCTGTCGTGTGTTCAACCCCCCCCCCCCGCGGCCCCATATCATTTATTTTGTGATTTCCTCTCTGTATTTTCTGTTTGGCGCATTATGTTTGCTTTTCTGAGTGTCATTGGAGTCATCTTTGATTTACATTTTCGGGGGCGGTCATTGAACGCCTCTCGAGCAGAAGGCACGGAGACCGAGAAGCAGAAGGACGTGCCCGTGGTTGCTTGAGTTAAACACATTAATAAAGTGTATGTTTTAAAAAGAACCAACACGACAGCTCTTAGTATTAATACAGAAATAAAACAGTATGTTTTAAAAAGAACCAACACGACAGCTCTTTGTTTTATTTCTGTATTAATACTATCATATTGCACGGCCGCAGAAACTGCTGTGTGAACGCAAGTGGGGCTGCACCGGGGTAAACACGCTTCTCTTTAGTCAGCAGCTTTTTACGTGTGAATGCCCCACAAAATTTGCACCGGTGTAAGATATATCGCAACAAAATACGTCGGTGCAGCACCGATACAAATACGTGTCGTGTGAACATCCCTGTAGATAGATATCGTGAAACTCCTCTACAACGAAACCTACATGGGCGAAAATACCCTCTAATGTGAAAAAAATTTTCATGCATGAACACAATTCCCACTTTCCTGCCCCCCCCATACAATGAAAAAAAACCCTGTTGTGTTATACGAAATCTTTTTCTCTGCTCTTGACTCGCGACGAGACTCACTACAACGAAGTCGATCCAACAGCGACCTCTACTGCTTCGTTCGGAAACGGCAACAGCAACCACCACACTGGTTTACACATGCGCATTAGTCCAGGAAGTATTTGTTATTGTTAGTTTCAGACGCAGCAAGAACGTTGCATTGCTAAAATTGCTACAAAACGGACCTTTGGATGTCAAGCAGCTAAGACAAGAAGAGCTCTGATGCTGGAAGAGAGGGTAAAAGTGATCAAAATGAAAGACAGAGGAAACAAAATAAAATTATTATCTAAGAAATTGATGTAAGTGAAAGTGAATGCTGATCATAAATTTCACATTTTTTCCCCTTTTTTTCTTTCGACACTGACTATATGAAGTGTCAAATAAGTGTATACTCATGCACTATTGGAATTAAAATAAAGAGTACACATACGTTGTGAAAAATTTCTTGCTGCAAACATGATTTCGTTGTAGAGTTTCACTGTAGAGAGATAGACAGACAGACAGACCAAGTGTTGTGTTGAAGTGAGCAAAAACTGTTATGCCAAAGGTTGTCCCATACTTTGTACAAGATCAATGGTGAGTACAGCTTGTGTTACCATGCCAACATGAGTCCAGAGGTAGGGCGTTGCCACGAAACGAGCAAAATGTGTGATGAAAAAAGGTGTGGATACAAAGATTAAGTCCTATTTTCACTCACGGAGGCAGCACTTCATCACTAAACTGACGACTTACTCTTGTTAACTACTGTAACCATGACTGAACAGTAAATGGACTAATGAAGTGACATTTCCAGTCACTTTTACTTTCTTCCATCCATAGAAACCAGCCAACAGTACATCAACTGTTCTGCATACTGACTCACTCATAATATTTGAACAAGTTTGTGGTCTGTGTGTGCTTATCTCCTTTGACCACTATAATTGCATAATACTGCAGGAAAACAGAGCCATCGGTCCTTATCACACAGACACACACCAAAGAGGAGAAAACAAAAGATGGTTTAATCGACAGACACATTTGTTTGTGCATAAAGTTTCATCGTATTTTTATGTTCTCTGTAGGATTTCAATTTTGAGCTTTGAGGTAAACAAAAACACCCCAGCACAGAAGGCCCCACATCCTCCTGGCGACCAGGTGCTGACGCTTTCTCGGGATTGCGTGAGACGATCCTTTGGAGGGACAAATGCACGGAAAGCGGCAGGCCCTGACAACATCCCTGGTCGTGTCCTGAAAGACTGTGCTGAGGAGCTCACAGATGTCTTCACCGACATCTTCAACACCTCACTGAGCCAGGCTGTTGTCCCCACATGCCTCAAAACCACCACCATCATCCCGGTCCCGAAAAAGTCATCTCCCTCCAGCTACAATGATTACCGCCCGGTCGCACTCCCCCCATGCTTATGAAGTGCTTTGAGCGGTTTGTCATTCAGCACATTAAGTCTGCCCCCCGCCACCCTGGACCCTTACCAGTTCGCACGTCGACCTCATCAATCGACTGCAGACGCCATCTCCATTGCCCTCCACTCAGCCCTCACCCACCTGGAGACCGAGGACTCACACGTCAGAATGCTGTTCATCGACTTCAGCTCAGCATTCAACACTATCATCCCGCAGCGGCTCATTATATTGGATGCGTTGGAGATAGGGCAAGGTAGCTGGGGGGAGAAAGAGATTTGTGATGGTGAAGTTCTCTAGATCTGGTAGGGGAATTTTGATTGAAATTTGATTGACGTTGTTCTTCGAACCCACATAGATTGATTGTCTTTGGGGTTAGTGCATAAGGTAGTTGTCTCTTGATAAATATTGCAAGACCTCCACCTCTCGCTTCTCCAGGAATTTCCATCTTGGCGAATTGCGACGTAGCTCCGGAAGCTAGGTATGGAATCGGTAGGTCTGAGCTTTGTTTCTTGTATGCAGGCTATATCGATATTCCTTTCTTCTAAAATATCCTCTAAGAGATTCATCTCTAGCAGTAATCTGTTCGCATTCCATTGCATGATATTTATTTGAGAGTGTAGTTGATGTGCAGCATTCACTTTCATCGAATAAGTTGTGTCAGTTGGTGTAACGGTACTCTCTCCAGCCATTCTACATTCTTGACATTTCCAATCTCTATTGGCTTTACCCCATTCTGCTTTTACTCTTGTGTTGTTGACATATTTTATATGACTGTGCCCTTTGCAACTTGCGCAAATCAGTCGGTTCGCACCTTGTCTGATCTTTTATTTTCATTTTTTACAATTCATTGTCATCCACTGTCTATTGAGGACTAGCCGTTCACTTCTGTCTGTTCTTTTTTTCTCGTTCAACTTTCTTTGGCAGTTTCGACACTTCCATGATTGTTGCTCATCTGGTTTATTACCTTCTCTTCGGGCGCAGCAAGCATGGAAATGAAGTTGACATTCTTCGCAGGTAACAATATTCTTAATTACTTTCCTTTTACAGTGTGGACAGCGTCTAGTCTTAATTTCCTTCCCCTTATCATTGCCGGTACGGTTACAGCATTGAAAACATTTCCACATCTTTCTTCCGCTTTTTACATATTCTCTTTCTTGTCTAGTCAGCTCTGGACATGCTAGATGGGAGACATTTCCACATTCTTGGCACAATGCTTTTGCATGAGTCATATGGATAACATCACAACCCAGCCGCTGGGGGGCAGTGCCCTCCCCCGGGGGTGCACTGTTCCCCAGTGCCGGTCCCAAGCCCGGAGAAATGGGGAGGGTTGCGTCAGGAATGGCATCCGGCGTAAAACTTTTGCCAAGACGACCATGCGAGTTGGTAGGACGGTTTACAGGGGCGGATGGAAATTACTGACTCGCTGTGGCGACTCCTGACAAGGGGCGTGCCGAAAGGAGAAGAAGATATGGATAACATCACATTTAAAGCAATGTGCATTCATCACGGTGTTGCAGCAAAGGTGACACTCAAATCCACCTATCTTCCTCATCCTCTCGATCTCCGTTCTTGACACTTGTATACACTTCTGGTGGAATACTCGATCACAAGCTTGACATTTCAATCCCCCTTTCCGTGACACCATCTTGCATTCTGCACATTGTATCGCGGGTCCCGGGTCAGATTCTATGTCTCCAGCTCTAATGATGTGGAGCATTGGTCGATCGAGCAGTGAATGGAATTCGGCTCTTTTGGGAAGCACCCAGGATTTTGGAGCCAAACCGTCCGGGTAGTGAAAAAACCCAGATGGAAGTTGTTAGTTGAGAACTGTTCGTAGCCTTCTGGCACACCAAACACCCCTGGGAGGTCGTTCTCGAGTTGTGGCTGTTGTAGCTGTTGACCAGGTCCACGGGGGAGGTGTTAAGAGAGAGGCGTGAGGGTGGATAACTTATCAGTGAAGCAGGCTGACAGGGAAAAGGGGCAGAGAGACTTGATCTTGCGGAAATTACCCCTTCTTGATTACATCGAAGAAAGTTTTTGTCAATTTTTTTTCAATTTACATGTAATTCAATCAAGTGGTTGCAATTAATAAGATTATACAGATACATTTTTTAAGTAGACTATACATCGACTAAAAATTGTATCTGGATCCAGGTGATTTTATTTTGTGGAGTCACTTAATGAAATTTAATTGAGTAAATTCAACGCACAATTTTTTCAGTGTATGGATTGTACGGAGGGTTTGGGTGGGGTTGGGCAATGGAGAGGTGTGGAGTGAGTATGTGTAGGAGACTGTTTGTTATTCACTTGATTTTCTGTTTTGTTCCATGATTTTTAATTTCCTGAGTGTCTTTGAAGAAATCGTTAATTTACGTTTTTTTCTGAGGCGGTCTTCGAACAGCTCTCGAGTTGGACGGCAGTTGAGAAGGCGCGTAGTCCAACATCGACGTGTCTGTATTCGCTTCAGTGTGAAACTAACAAAGTAAATGTTCTGAAAACAACCATTTCACTTTCATCGAATAAGTTGTGTCAGTTGGTGTATCGGTACTCTCTCCAGCCATTCTACATTCTTCATTCATTAGTGACCGGTGGAAGTTACAGTTAGCGATGACTGTTAGCGCTCAACTGTTAGCGCTCTCCGCACCGCTGAAGAGGGCTTTTCTCCTACGAACCTGGATATTTCTGAAAAACGGATCCGCTTGTGAGTACCAAAGATGGAGTGCGAAGCCTTCAGGGACCAAGTTACCACCACGCTGTGCAAGCTAAGTTGGGATCAACTAATGGAGGTGTGTAACTTTCTTGACGTCTACCATGACGAGGAAAGGGAGACTATCAACGGCAACAGTCGGCGAGAGTTAAGGAAACTGATCGAAGACAAATTGGATGAACGTGAGCAAAGCCACAAATCGGATGATGGACAGTTTATTCATGAACTTTTATCGTTGATTGAAGAAAGGCTGGCGGCCCGGTAGTCCAGTGGTTAGCACGTCGACTTCACAGTGCAGAGGTGCCGGGTTCGAATCCAGCTCCGGCCTCCCTGTGTGGAGTTTGCATGTTCTCCCCGGGCCTGCGTGGGTTTTCTCCGGGTACTCCGGTTTCCTCCCACATTCCAAAAACATGCATGGTAGGCTGATTGAACACTCTAAATTGTCCGTAGGTGTGAGTGTGAGCATGGATGGTTGTTCGTCTCTGTGTGCCCTGCGATTGGCTGGCAACCAATTCAGGGTGTCCCCCGCCTACTGCCCGGAGACGGCTGGGATAGGCTCCAGCTCCCCCCGCGACCCTAGTGAGGATCAAGCGGTTCGGAAAATGAATGAATGAATGTAAAGTATAACTTTACATACTGTACACCCTTACCGTTCCGAGAGAAGTGAATTCCGGGGTTACTTGAAGGCAACTTCGCAGGCTGAGGTAATCAGGACGCGCCCTTTTTGAGCTGCATGACTTCGGTGACGCTAAGCTAGGAGGGGCAAAGGAGTTGACTCATAAAAGATGGTGGCACACAGTACTACATACGGTTGCGCACAACTGTAAAATTACACTAGGGAATTGAGAATAATATTTCATAGGAAAACAATGGTGCCTCAAGTCATAAGTTTCGATTCAATTCGATTTTGATTCATCAGGTTCTGATTCTATAAAATAGCAATGTAAATGCTCGAATATTGATTCAGTAAAAATTAAAACTACACAAAGGATGGGAGATTAAAAAAAAAAAAATAACCCTCCCGTTATGTTTGTCGGTCAAACTCACCCATTTGCAAGTTAAAGTAAATGTTGAAAGTAGTTTTTCGGTATAAGACTTCTGCTTGGGTTATCATGTATAATCAACAAGTCCAATAAAAATGGCATTTGTACACATTATTGTGGATGTATTTTTGTTAAAATAAAAACAAGCATTCACGCCTACCTACCCTGCTCACACTGAATAAGTGTGTCTGCTTGAGTTTATTGTATTTCTGTAATACAAATAAAAACACGTGACACCTACGGGTACAGTCAAGAACATAAGGGGTCAAAGCAATATACCCAGCAGCTCTACAGCCTGTGAACCTACCAAAAATGGATGAAAATGACGCAGGCTTTAAAAGCTCGTCAACTCCCCGCAGCTACACAAGCGAGAAATGGGATCCTCCTGTACCGTTAGAACACTTAACGAATGAGCAGCAAAATGTAGTGAGGGAAATGCTCAGGGAGGAGTGTAACGCATTCGCCCGGGATGAAAATGATGTCGGCAGCATCCCTACCCTCCGCATGCACATTTCTCTTCATGATCATTCACCAGTCCAAAAGACTTACATTAGCGTGCCCAAACCACTACACCAGGAAGTGAAAGCATACCTGCAGGATTTAATCAACAGGGGATGGGTCACAAAATCAAAGTCACCATATTCCTCACCGATAGTGTGTGTAAGAAAGAAATCGGGGGAGCTCAGACTTTGTGTAGACTATCGTGAGCTTAATCGCAAATCGGTACCAGATAGACACCCTATTCCTAGGATACAAGACATGCTAGATAGTCTTACTGGTAGTTCGTGGTTTACTGTGCTTGATCAAGGGAAAGCCTATCACCAAGGGTTTTTGGATGAAGAAAGTCAGCCACTCACAGCGTTCATTACGCCCTGGGGTTTGTACCAGTGGGTACGGATCCCATTTGGCCTGAGTTCTGCCATGGCTGAATTTCAGAGAAGCATGGAGGAGTGTTTGTGGGGTTTGCGGGATGACATTTGCCTACCTTACCTCGATGACAATTTAGTTCACAGCAAGTCGTTTCAAGACCATGTTGAACATGTGAGAGCAGTTTTTACAAAGATACCAGAAGCACGGTGTTCAACTTACTGCTAGGAAATGTGAACTTTTCAAGCCTAAAGTCCGATTTTTGGGCAGTATTGTGTCAAAAGATGGACATGGTATGGACCCGGCAGAGATTGCTCCCGTCTTGTCCCTAAAAGATAGACACCCCTGCACGGTGGGCGAGGTGAGACAAGTTTTAGGATTTCTCTCTTACTACAGGTCATACATACAAGAGTTTTCGCGCATTGCTAACACTTGAATGTGAGGCCTGATGTTTTGGTATTATGACAAGTGTGGGACTGTTGAATGCTTTCACTGAACAGAGGACTCTATACAGTGCACACAAAAAAACAAAAAAACAAACAAAAAAAAAACATGTGCTCCCTGTTTAACTGTCAAAAACATGCTGTTCTGTCTGTACACTTTTCCATATTGTTAAGTCGAGACGACACTTTTTTTTAAGTGGGGCAGTGTGTAGGAGACTGTTTATGTTATTCACTTGATTTTCTGTTTTGTTGCATTATTTTTGCTTTCCTGAGTGTCTTTGAAGTAATCGTTAATTTACGTTTTTTTCTGAGGCGGTCTTCGAACGGCTCTCGAGTTGGACGGCAGTTGAGAAGGCGCGTAGTCCAACATCGACGTGTCTGTATTCGCTTCAGTGTGAAACTAATTAATAAAGTAAATGATCTGAAAACCACCACGACAGCTCTGTTTGCTTCAGAGCTGCAACATGTGTTTACATTTTGACGTTTGCATTTGCTGTCATTGTACATTTGTCATCTGATGAGCTTTCTGCCATTCTGATCCAAATGGATACCCCTTTGAATGGTTGGATCCCATTTCAGAAATGACTGTTAAAAGGGGGGGGGGCGGACATAAGATTTTTGGGGTTATCATGACTCTGATGTATTACCCATGAAAAGATAGGTTGCTGCCGACTGTTTTTTTTTTTTTTTTGATGGTAGAGGGTTTGGGGGCTATGCACATGAAGTCCCCGAATGTTGGAAGAAATAATTGTGTTAATGACAGCAATAAAATAATGACAGTAATTATTAGTAATGTGTCTGGATATTAATTAGAGACTCGATCTGCTTGCAGTTCTTCATAAACTACCTTTGCGCACTTGGACCTCTTGCATGGATTCCAACAAATAATTTTCTGCATCCACCATGTCAAGGACTGCGCCTCTCAGGCACCAATTTTAAGCGTGATGATAGGAGCCATTTCAAAATTGATTGAAAGCGTGCTTTTCGTCCTGGCTGTGGAACAATGGACACGCTCTCCACCCTCGACAGGGTCCTCAAAGGTGCTTGGGAGGACTGGATGTGCTTGTATGGGTTGTTTAATCCCTGTAAACCAGTGACAGAGTTGCCTTGCAGACAGTAAAAGTCAAATTTGTTTCCAGTTAGGGTTGGACTCAGCCGAGGCTTCCCTATATGATCGATTCTGTTCTAACCTTTATGGACAGAATTTCTCGGTGCAGCCAACGCATTGAGGGAGTTTGGTTTGGTGGCCTCAGTATCACATATCTGCTTTTTGCAGATGATGTGGTACTGTTGGTTTCTTCATGCCGTGATCTCATTGGAGAGGTGAGAGTATGAAGCGGTTAGGATGACAATCAGCCCCTCCAAATCTGAGACCATGGTCCTCAGTCAGAAAAGGGTGGAGTGCCCTCTCCAGTTGGTGGATAAGATCCTGCCTCAAAAAAGGAGAAAAGTATCTTGGGGCCTTGTTCAAGAGGGATGGGAAGATGGAACGGGAGATTGACAGGCGGATCGGTGCGGTGCTTACAGTGAAGAGTTCTGGAACGGTCTGTCGTGGTGAAGAGGGGGCTGAGCCAGAAGGCAAAGCTCTCAATTTACCGGTCTATCTACGTTCCTACCCTCACTTATGGTCATACGCTGTGGGTCGTGACTGAAAGAATAAAGTCCCACAGACAAGCGGCCAAAATGAGTTTCATCGGCAGAGTGTCCGGGCTCTCCCTTTGAGATAAGATGTGAAGCTCAGTCATTGCACGGGCTCACAGTTGAGTCACTGCTCCTCTGTATTGAGGGAAGCTAGATGAGGCGGTTTAGGCATCTTGCTAGGATGCCACCTGGATGCCTCCCTGGTGAGGTGTTTGTGGCATGTAACCACAGCCATTGGGTAATGTTACGACGGCGTGACGTCACGACCGTAAAGCAGGCAGTTGCCGAAAAGCGTTGCTATATAAAATGTGTCTCCTGAGAATAAACGGCAGTGAGCACAGAGTCCGACTCCACGT
>NW_017805626.1:42619-42807 GCF_001891065.2 Hippocampus comes | reverse complement strand
GATCTTCGGGGCCTACCCAGCCTCTGCAGGTTCAGGGAATTGGAAGACGAGATGATCAGAGACCAGCTAGCCGAACACACGACGGACTTTGACACCGAAAGAGCCATTTGAACCCGGTTTCCACGGAAAAGAAAACACTGGGAGCCGCACATCTAAAATGAAAAAAAAAAAATAGTAATATTTTAACG
>NW_017805626.1:39265-40963 GCF_001891065.2 Hippocampus comes | reverse complement strand
TCTCCTACGAACCTGGATATTTCTGAAAAACGGATCCGCTTGTGAGTACCCAAAGATGGAGTGCGAAGCCTTAAGGGACCAAGTTACCACCACGCTGTGCAAGCTAAGTTGGGATCAACTAATGGAGGTGTGTAACTTTCTTGATGTCTACCATGACGAGGAAAGGGAGACTATCAACGGCAACAGTTGGCGAGAGTTAAGGAAACTGATCGAAGACAAATTGGATGAACGTGAGCAAAGCCACAAATCGGATGATGGGCAGTTTATTCATGAACTTTTGTCGTTTATCGAAGAAAGGCTGTCGAAAGGCGATGCTCACGAGTGGCGCTGTTTTTCCCGCCCCACGCCTGCGGCCCCCCAATACGACGAGTTGCGGGAAGAAATACAAGCGTTACAAGAAAAACTCAAAATGGTGGACGCCCCATCTGCCTGGGCACAAAGTCAGCCACCAGAAAAAATACCTGAGGTGACTATCCGAAGGGAGTTTCGCATCAGTGGCCAAATAGGCGAAGGCGGGCAGCGCGACAGGCTGTCATACACCAACTTGCTCCACCAAATGGAAGTTGGACTTCGTAAAGGTCACAGTGAATCAGAGGTGATCGAAGCAGTTATCAGAGCCATCTGCCCAGGGCTCAAACTGCGAGACATGCTTGAACTAAAGACTGATGTAACACTCTCTCAGTTAAAAACAATATTGAAAGGACATTACAGAGAAGACGACACATCTGACTTGTATCAGAAACTGATAAAAATTCCCCAGGACCCAAAAGAGTCCCTGCAGGAATTTCTCTTCAGGGCAATCGAGCTTAAAGATCGGCTTCTGTATGCATCCAGAAGAGAACCAGCCGAACACTACAACAAAGATCTGGTCAAAAGGAAGTTTTTGAGGTCAGTGAGCACAGGACGACTGAACGACAATATTAGATTCCAGATTAAACCGCTTCTCGACAGTTCTGATGTGGCTGACGAATTACTGATTGAGAGACTGAATGAAGCAGCGAGCCTCGAAGCAGAGCGGGTGAACAAGCAAAAGAGAAACACCGCCAAGTTGCCAAGAATCAACGAGATGCATACCACAGAGGGGCCACATGATGGAACGCAGACCCCATCCCAGAGTACCGCCGTAGCCAAGGAGAAACTCAAGACGGCTCCAGCTCCTCCTGAAGTCCATGCCCTGGTAGCAGAACTAAAAACTGAAGTTGCGGCGATGAAGCAGATGGTGCTTGCCTCCTTGAACACCAGTAAGTTCCAGCCCCTCGGGAAACCAGCGGGCAACGACATCACCCGGCGGAGGAGAGGATGCAGGACCTGCCGGGACAGCGGCGAGGGAGACAGCTGTACCCACTGCTTCAAGTGTGGCCAGTCGGGTCACATCTCTAGAGGATGCCGAGCTCCACGTTTGCTGCAGGGAAACGACAGAGGGCCACTGCCACGGGACCAGCAGTGACCCAGCGACCTCAGCACGAGTCCCGCTACTGCCATCACTGTCGACTCAAAGAACAAGGAGATGCGCCACTCCAGGCTTGTGCAGGCTGTTCATCTGCCACGTACTGTTCCAAAGCCTGCCAGACACGACACTGGCCGGAACACAAACTCACCTGCACAGCGGTAAGACTGGTTGAACACCATTTGAGTGAGAAGGACGAAAAGGAGTGGTCATCGCACATTGGTAGTCTTGATACCTTATCAAATAAGCAA
>NW_017805626.1:36624-39058 GCF_001891065.2 Hippocampus comes | reverse complement strand
AATACCATTTATTGGGTGGGTTCCGGTTGAGTTTCAACTTACTGGTGTAGAGGATTCAAGCCCAAGTCTGTTAGTGCCCGTACTCGTCTCAAGCGACTACAATGTAGCTCAGGACCCTATTATAGGATTTAATGTGATAGAAGAAGTGATTAATTACCAACTAAAACAGGGTTCAACCAAAAGTGATTGTGCAGCCAACATTGTGAGCAGTGCTTTTGACATGGATGTGGTGTCCGCTAAGACCTTGATTCATTTGTTGCACACCCACCAAACAGTAAATGAAGGGATTCAGGTGAAAACAGGAAGGAGTAAAATTGTCCTAGGTGCAAGGGAAGCCACCACCATTCGCTGTCGCACACGTATACAGGTGGATGGAGGCACTGCTATGTTGTTTTGCCCAAACTTGAGCCAGAGTTTGCCTGGAGGATTGCGTATACAAGAAGTACTGTTCAAGGCAAAGAGAGGCAATGCAACCACTGTCCCAGTACCAATCACTAATACCAGTAGTCATAAAATAACGCTGGATCCCTGTGTTGTTTTGGGACATGTTGAAGGGGTCAAAGCAATATACCCAGCAGCTCTACAGCCTGTGAACCTACCAAAAATGGATGAAAATGACGCAGGCTTTAAAAGCTCGTCAACTCCCCGCAGCTACACAAGCGAGAAACGGGATCCTCCTGTACTATTAGAACACTTAACGAATGAGCAGCAAAATGTCTACCGTTAGAACACTTAACGAATGAGCAGCAAAATGTAGTGAGGGAAATGCTCAGGGAGGAGTGTAACGCATTCGCCCGGGATGAAAATGATGTCGGCAGCATCCCTACCCTCCGCATGCACATTTCTCTTCATGATCATTCACCAGTCCAAAAGACTTACATTAGCGTGCCCAAACCACTACACCAGGAAGTGAAAGCATACCTGCAGGATTTAATCAACAGGGGATGGGTCACAAAATCAAAGTCACCATATTCCTCACCGATAGTGTGTGTAAGAAAGAAATCGGGGGAGCTCAGACTTTGTGTAGACTATCGTGAGCTTAATCGCAAATCGGTACCAGATAGACACCCTATTCCTAGGATACAAGACATGCTAGATAGTCTTACTGGTAGTTCGTGGTTTACTGTGCTTGATCAAGGGAAAGCCTATCACCAAGGGTTTTTGTATGAAGAAAGTCAGCCACTCACAGCATTCGTTACGCCCTGGGGTTTGTACCAGTGGGTACGGATCCCATTTGGCCTGAGTTCTGCCCCGGCTGAATTTCAGAGAAGCATGGAGGAGTGTTTGTGGGGTTTGCGGGATGACATTTGCCTACCTTACCTCGATGACAATTTAGTTCACAGCAAGTCGTTTCAAGACCATGTTGAACATGTGAGAGCAGTTTTACAAAGATACCAGAAGCACCGCTTCGGTGTTAAACTTACTGCTCGGAAATGTGAACTTTTCAAGCCTAAAGTCAGATTTTTGGGCAGTATTGTGTCAAAAGATGGACATGGTATGGACCCGGCAGAGATTGCTCCCGTCTTGTCCCTAAAAGATAGACACCCCTGCACGGTGGGCGAGGTGAGACAAGTTTTAACATTTCTGTCTTTCTACAGGTCATACATACAAGACTTTTCGCGCATTGCCAAACCATTGTACGAGCTCTTGGCCGCCCCCAGCTCACCCCGAGACTCAAGAACACAGATAAAGACAAGAAAGGGGAAAAGTAAACACATTCAAGGGCAGTTACCATCATCTGCCCCGATTACATGGACAGGGACTCACCAGCAGGTTTTGTGCTGTCTGGTTGACAAATTGTCAAGTCCTCCTATCCTTGGTTACCCAGACCTCAATCATCCATTTGTGTTACATACTGATGCCTCTCAGGCGGGACTAGGTGCGGTGCTCTATCAACGTAGCGATGGAAAATTAAGGGTCATAGCCTATGGATCTAGAACTTTAACACCGCCAGAGAAAAACTACCCCATGCATGCGGGTAAATTGGAGTTTCTAGCACTCAAGTGGGCTATCTGTGAGCGCTTTAGGGATTATTTGTTGCATGCACCATCTTTCGTGGTCTACACAGATAATAACCCGCTCACCTATGTGTTGACCACTGCTAAATTGAATGCCTCTGGTCAACGATGGGTAGCAGAATTGGCAGATTTCAATTTTACCATAAAATACAGACCAGGCAAAACCAATGCCGATGCAGACGGGTTATCTAGGATGCCCATTGATTTCGAGGACTACATGAGCCGCTGTACGCAGTCTGTTAGTCAAGATGTAGTAACAGCCACACAACAGGGTATCTTGGTACAGCAATTAGAGCAAACACCCATGTTTAGTGCCGTCTCCTTCGATACTCTCCAACAGCAAACAGGAGCTGAACGACTGTTAGACACTATCCAGCCAATCCCCAGAGAAGAGATTTGCGCAGCTCAGCAACAAG
>NW_017805626.1:29849-36516 GCF_001891065.2 Hippocampus comes | reverse complement strand
TTGTCTTGCGGCAGCGCCGGCAGCGGCCCGGTGAGTCGGTCCGCCATTACGTCGCCGACCTCCGGGGCCTAGCCAGCCTCTGCAGGTTCGGGGAGTTGGAAGACGAGATGATCAGAGACCAGCTAGCCGAACACACGACGGACCTTAAACTGCGCGAGAAGCTGTTTTTATCGCCGGACGACACGTCGCTGTCTAGGGCGGTGGAACTGGCCTTCCAGCTCGAGTCTGCGGCCTTGTTAGCATCCCGGCTAGCCGCCTCGGGCCCAGCTCCGGCCCTTCCCCACCTCGCTACAACTCTGCCTCCTTCATCCCATACTGTTGCTCTTACGGCCCCACTTCCCGACACCACCGCGCCTCTCGACGAGCCGGAGGTTAACGTCGCGGTACGTCGAGGCGCCACAATGAGGCAACATTGCGGGAACTGTGGCTCCTCATCACACCACACACGTGCGCCCACGTGCCCGGCACTAGGACAACGGTGCCAACGTTGTGGTAAGCTAAACCACTTTTCTAAAGTCTGCCGCTCTGCTACTGCCCCAGCGAACCCCCGGCCCCACCTAACCGACGGATCTGGCTCCACCACCATCCACTCGGTGGGCGCCGACGCCAAGCCGTTCAAGTGGTGCGCGGTCGAGCTGGACGGCGTGTGTCTGTCTCTGCTGCTGGACACCGCGGCCTCCAAATCACTCCTGAATGAGTCCACGGTCCGGCAGCTCTTTCCACGGATGATTATTAAACCTGGCACGGAAGACCTGTTTGGTTATGGGCACACTAAGATCGACATGGTTGGCACCGCAACTTTTTCTGTACGCTATGGCGCTCGAACCCTCCCAGCTTTCACCTTTCAGGTGTCCCGCAAGGGCGCCAACCTCCTTGGTTTCGACCTGTTCTGTGCCCTGGGTTTCTCCATTACCGACAACATGGGTACAACCATACTGACTGTTGCCGCGCCCTGGCTGCACCGCTGGCCCTCGCTGTTCGCTGGACTAGGCTGCCTCACCGCCTTCAACCACCAGCCGCTCCTGAACCCGGAGGTGACCCCAGTCATCCAGCCTCTCCGCCGTCTGCCCCTCGCCCTACGAGCTGATGTTACAGCCGAGCTGCAGAAGCTTCTGGACGCGGGAATCATTGAACGGGTGGACGCATCGCCATGGATCTCCAACCTGGTGGTGGCACGGAAGAAGGCGGGTGGCCTTCGCCCCTGCATCGATCTCAGACAGGTGAACAAAGCAGTGATACCTGATAAATACCCTCTGCCCACGACGGAAGAGCTCTCGGCCAAGTTTCACGGCTCCACAGTCTTCTCCAAGCTCGACCTCCGTCAGGGTTACCTGCAGGTTCCACTGCACCCAGGGAGCCGCAACCTCACCGCTTTTGTGTCGCACATGGGCGTGTTCAGGTACACCCGCATGCCTTTTGGACTTAGCTCCGCCCCCAGCTGCTTCCAGAAAATCATGGCCACCATCTTCGCCGGCATCCCTGGCGTGGTCGTGTACCTGGACGACATAGTGGTGCACGGCGCGACGGCAGCCTCACACGACGAGCGCCTCACCAGGGTGCTTGAGGTGCTCTCCCACCACAACCTCACGCTAAACGGCGAGAAATGCATTTTCTCCGCGCCGGTCATCGAGTTTGTGGGCTTTCGCCTGAACGCTGACGGCCTCAGTCCACTCCACTCAAATGTAGAAGCCATCCTACGCCTGCCTGAGCCCACCTGCCCCGCACAGCTGTCCTCCTTCCTGGGCATGACTGCGTTCTACCTGCGTTTTCTCCCACACTACTCCGAGACCACGGCGCCGCTACGCGCGCTCCTCAAACAGGATGCCCCCTGGTCCTGGACACCCGCGTGCTCCGCGGCGGTCCGCCAGTTGAAGACTCAGCTTACCTCCCCTCCAGTGCTCGCCCACTTCGACCTCCAGAGCCCTACGCTGGTGACCTGCGACGCGTCCAACACGGCGGTGGGGGCGGTCCTGTCCCAACTACACGGGGGGACCGAACGTCCCGTGGCATTTGCCTCACGATCTCTGACTCCCACAGAGCAGAGGTATTCGGTGGGGGAGAGAGAAGCGCTGGCCTGCGTCTGGGCCTGTGAGCGGTGGCACATGTACCTCTACGGGCGGCACTTCACGCTCCGGACTGACCACCAAGCACTCACCGCCCTCCTGGCCACGACAGGGTCGGGACACAAACCGCTGCGCCTGTACCGGTGGTCAGAGAGACTACAAGCCTACAACTTCACGACAGTGTTCACACCCGGCAGAGATAACGTTGTGGCTGATCTACTCTCCAGGGCCACGCCCACCCCAGCGCCAGACACCGCCCCGGACGGCTCAGAGTCAGAGCTGATCCTCATGCTGCACGACCCCCTCCGAACAACCGTCTCCCTGCAGGAGCTCCAGGCGGCCTCTGCACAGGACCCTGTGCTCGTACAGCTCCGCACGTTCATCCAGGAGGGCTGGCCTGCAAAGGTGCCAGAGGAGCTGGCGCCCTTCCACCGGGTCAGAGACGACCTTTCCTGCTGGAATGGAGACTGCGTCGCTCGGGGGCTCTGCACGGTGATCCCCAGCTCTCTACGACCACGCATCCTGAACATGGCACACGACGGTCACCTGGGCATCGTGAGAGTAAAGCAGCGCTGCAGGAGCCTGGTTTGGTGGCCCGGCATCGATAGAGACATTGAAGTGATGGTGAAGGACTGCACCGCCTGCCTTGCCAGCGGTAAAACGGGCCCGCCCCCGACGCCTCCTTTGCAGCCCCTCCAGTGGCCAGCGACGCCGTGGTCCCACATCCAGGTGGACATCTGTGGGGAGCTTCATGGCACTCCTCATCACCAGCGGTTCCTGTTGGTGGCCTATGACCTCCACTCCAAGTGGCCGGAGGTCCTTCCCGTGGGGTCAGTAACCACACAACAGATCACTGACTTTCTTTCCTCCCTGTTTGCCCGCTGGGGTGTGCCAGACGCCGTTACCACGGACAACGGGCCCCAGTTCCTCTCGGCTGACTTCGCTGCTTTCACAGGGGAGAGGGGGATTAAGCACATCAGGACGGCCCTGTACCACCCGCAGGCCAACGGGGGGGTGGAAAGGTTCAACCAGACCCTCAAGAACGGCCTGAGAGCACATCTGACCGAAGGTCTCCCATTCGGCAAGGCCCTACAGAACACACTGCTGCACTACAGAGCTACGCCACATGCCACAACAGGTAGCTCCCCAGCCCTTCTGATGCTAGGACGGGAACTCCAACTTCCCATGGATCGGCTGCGGCCTCCCAGGGAAGATCCTCCAGGCCCTCCAGCAGCAGGGCCCTCTGTCGGCGACATGGTGGCAGAGACGCAACGCCGGATGAAGCACCGCTATGACAGAGCGCATCGGGTGAGAGGACACACGCTCAAGGTGACGGACTGGGTCCGTATCCGCCGGCCCCATCGGTCCCACAAGCTGCTGTCCCTCTGGTCCTCACCCCAACAGATAATAGCACAATTGGGCCCAGCTATGTTCCGCCTGGCTGACGGCTCCCGTTGGCATGCCAGCCGCCTGAGGCGCGTCAACCCACCGTCGGCACAAGAACTGGCCGCCGCGGCTGATCCGCGCCACACTGCTGGGGACTGGGATTTCCCTCCGGTAACCCCGGGAATTCCACCCGAACCCGAGGTGCCAGGTGACGCCCTCGGACCGAGGCTCCGCCCTGTTCGGGCTCGTCGACAGCCCCTGTACCTCAAGGACTATGTCCTTAATTCAGGCTTAGGTTAGCGCATAGTCTGTTATGTGGCATAATAAACCACATGACTATGCAGGTAAACAGGTAGTCTACCCTGTTTACCCAGATAGGTTGGCCACGTTCTGGCCTTAAAGTTGTGTGCTATTAATATGTTTTGCACTTTAAAAAAAGGGGGGGTGAATGTGGCATGTAACCACAGCCATTGGGTAATGTTACGACGGTGTGACGTCACGACCGTAAAGCAGGCAGATGCCGAAAAGCGTTGCTATATAAAATGTGTCTCCTGAGAATAAACGGCAGTGAGCACAGAGTCCGACTCCATGTGTTTTATTGAACATAACAGTGTTGCTGGCATGTCCCGCTGCAAGTTGGACCTGAGGATGAACCAGGTGACACTAGAGAGACGATGTCTCCGGGCTGTCTTGGGATCCCCCAGCAGGAGCCGGAGGAAGTGGCGAGGAAGAGGGGTGTCTGGGCTTCCCTGCTTAAGCTTGCCCTCGTGACTCAACCTTAGACAAGCGGAAGAGAATGATCATGATGCATATTGTTTAAAACACGGCATGATCAACTATAGATGATTTTTCACAATATACTTCGAATTACTAATTCGCTTTACTGGACTGGCCTTAAAGTTACTGGGACTGGGACATTATCGTTACTTTTGGTAAATCATTGTCATGTGAGATTTAATTCTCAATCTAGCAGTATAAGGCACATGCATAGTGTTACATACATGCAGTACAGACCTTTTTATTGTTATTTTTGCTGAATGTATCAAGAAAAATACTGTATCCCACTATTCAGAATGGCAAAGTACACTAGTGTGTGCTCAGTGTCTGTGGTTGCATTGTAGTTGTTCCCTGTTTGAACCTTTACAAGTAGAGAGAAAAGTGAAACAAGTGAATTAGAATCATCTTTTTGGGCCATTTACATGAAATTCAACTCTATATTTGAACACAGAAGGGGACGCGGCAAATGCACAATCTAAGTTTGTGGCACACACTGGACCAGTGGGCTACTAGTACCTGGGGATCAGTTAAGTGTATCAGTCTCTTCCTCAAGGACACCAAAACTGCGTGTCTGGGAAATGTTGGCGGTGAATGGTCTTGAACAGTGGTTCCAATGGTGGCAGTGGGGGTATCTTTATCACTTGGCCATGTCCACACATCAGCAATCAGCTTCATTCAAAGTCAAATATCACGTTGCTTATAAATATGAGCACAGCGCCATCTACTGTATGTCATTAACACAGCAGTACAGTGATCCCTCGCTACTTCGCGGTTCGTTTATCGCGGGTTCAGTGCATCGCGCGGATTTTTTCAAACATATAAAAAAAAAAGGTGTTTTTTTTTTTTTCCATATACATGGAGTACAGTACTGTAAATGTTGCTCTATGTGACTCGCTGTTGTTTTGCAGCCTCTTGCGGACCGTTTGCGGACTTTAAAAAAAAAAAAATAACGGACCGTTTGTGGACTTTAAAAAAAATATATTTTTTTTTTTACCTGTTTATGTTAATTGGACGCTACTTCGCAGATTTTCGTTTATCGCGGGTGGTTTTGGTCCCCATTAACCCCGATAAACGAGGGATTACTGTACACTGCATCGTCCTACAATTTATCTGAATCTTAAAGAACAGAAAATTAATCACACCGCCACCAACATACAAGCACGTATTACTCACCCAATTCCGATGGTGAAAAAAACGGAACTTTGCTCCCACGTCCTAATCGAAACATTTACCTATGTGCTGAGGCACACTATAAACCCGTGATGAATTCTACAGCCACTAACCCCAACCACAGAATTCGAATAGCATTTTTCCTCACTGTTCCCACCGGGGCATACTGAGGGTTAAAATGGAAAGGAAAGAGGATTATGGTAAGTGGGGAAAAAAAAAGAAAGGTTGGAAAGATTTTCTCACTTTTATCGCAGAATTCTGACTTTGTTCACAGAATTCTGACTTTAAAGTGAGCATTCTGATTTCCTGACTGATGTCAGGAAGAAGCTGAGTAACAATTTGGTGGACTGGTTTGTATTGTTAAGATGACAGTGAAAATAAAATTCTATTCCAGGGATATGTATCATGCCTCTACATCTGATACAATCCCTTGGCGTTATGATGTTCTTTTGCAATAATTGCACATATAATCACTGATGCTGTTGTGATTTCAGAGAACTAGAAGACAAAGAGGAATGTGGAAGAGCCACATACTGCAGTTGCACATAGTTCCATTGAGGAACATCGTGATATGAAAACAAAAAACAATCTGTTGTCCTTCACACCAACTTACTAGCTTCATGGACCAGAAAAACATATGTACTGGTACTGAAAACATATTCAGCAACTATATTGTATCAAGCCATGATCAAGCCATGGTGCAATATAGTTGCTGGCGGTGTTTTCAGGACCAGTCCAAAAGGAATCAGTACACATTTTCATAGGAACAACAAAAAAAGTGTCGACATTGCTCTTTCTTGTCAACCACTTCCAAACAATAGCATTATATCAAACAAAATACTGAATTGACTTAATATCAATTAAAGGTTTTATGACTGACCAAGATAATACGATTGGATCAAATCAGCTAACAACAAATATTTAAATTCTTCACAGTACCTTCCCGTGTAACACAAACAGCCAAAGAAGGAGCTAAAACAATTCAACGCAGACCTGCTTTTCGGGTTTCTCAAATGCTTTCTGTTTCTGTTAACTGCCCTTAAATACGGTAGTACGGTGGTACAGTCAGCTTCAGAATGCCGGAGGCTGACATGCAAGGTAAGTGAAATTTTGAGATGTGGATGATGAAAAACAAATTTTCACCAAGTAATTATAGTGTGTGTGTGTGTGTGTGTGTGTCTGTGTCTGTGTGTCTGTGTCTGTGTGCGTGTGTGTGCGTGTGTGTGTGTGTGTGTGTGTGTGTGTGTGTTTGTGTGTGCGTGTGTGTGTGT
>NW_017805626.1:27265-29829 GCF_001891065.2 Hippocampus comes | reverse complement strand
GTGTGTTTGTGTGGTTGTGGGTGTGTGTCTGTGTGTGTGAGCAAGAGAGAGATCAACCAGTAATCAGCAACATTTTGGGTATTCCATATTTTGGGTCCCGCGACCTTTGTGAGGATAAAGCGGATCAGGAAATGGAAGGATGGATGGAAATATTTTGGGTGTTGAAGTGATTTAAAAAAAAAAAGACAATTCAATTCTGGGTGTTAAAAAAAACACAGGAGAGAGACCTAACAATGATATTGCCTTTAGGTTGTTAAAGACAAGCCATCAGAGGATCCCAAAACATGGCTGCCGTGAGCACTGAAGGACAAAACCCAACAGGTACATTCATTTTTAAAAGTATATGTAGCCGGGTCTTTGGAAAGACTAGACTGAACCCAAAACAATTTTTAAGTGAGCTTTATTCCCGACTGAACAATAATTATACGTACAGCATGAAGATGAAAGACTGAGAGGTTAAGTGAATTTTAAGAGTTCAAAAAAAAAAGGGATCAGAGATCAAATAAAATTATCTAACAGATTAAAGAAAATTACACAATAATAAACAACAGTAGTGGCTAGCTTGATAGGAAAACAGAAATAAAAATACACTTTCCAATTTCCAAGCCACAATACTCCATTAAACTCGAACAATCATTACAACCCAGTGTTTTGAGAGGTGTACACACTTACTCAATACGTTCTGGTGTGTTGGGTGGACACGAAACAGTGGAAAAACATAAATGATCTCCCCTCTCAAGACACATAAAGCAGTTCATATAATTTCACAGTTAAAAAAAAGAACATATTCACACCTTGTCACACTGCGAACACGTACACTGTACAGCCGTTTACAGGACCCACCAGAGGAAGCATTCAATTTCCCAAACCACGATCTCTGACTTTACAAATATTCCAACAATCAATCACTCGTCCAAATACAACCCCGAACATGCGCTTCATGGTAAAGTAGTTACCAATACAAATTACCTGAATATCGCCTGGGTCACAATGACGATTATTGGTTTTTCAAGTTGGAACGAGGGGCATACACAGTTCAGTGACTATCTTCCTTCACATGCATGTCATCTTCCCCCACTTCTTGGTCTGATTCTCGCTGGCGCCATATGTTCCCGCGCGTTTTGATCTAGCATTATTTTTAAAGAGACAGTGCTATCAAGACAGCCCCCGCTACAATATTAAAGTATGGTTCACCTGGTTACATATAGACAAGAAAATATTTTACATGTCTTAATTATGAGAAGAGGGCAATGGAGCTTTGGGTGAACTCAATTTGGGTGCAACTGAAAAAAAAATCATGAGCAACATGTCGATGGAGGTTGGAAAGAGGGATGGAACAAAGTCTCCTGACTCGAAAGCTAAACTCAACAAAGAATGAGGTCTCAACATTGAAGAACATACCTGAACTTTTCTTTACAAATAATGCCTAAATGCGGAACTCACACACAAAAAAGGTACCGTTCCCTGTCGAGTAATGCTTGTTTTAAAATGAAATGGAAAAAAAAAAGAAAAAGAAAAAAATCCTCGCTTCCTGGAACACTCCGTCAACCATTCCTTCATTAGGCTTTCTACCATCCACGCTTTCATGTCAACTTTAACGACAATGTCTTTCAGGAGGTTTTCTTTCGGCATATGTAACCAGGTGAACAATACTATGACGGTTGTAGTGAATGGTGCCTCGTTTCATAAATGGAGCACTGCTCCTTAAAAGGAGCGTTGGATAATCTTGTGGGAAATCTCGTGAGGCTTGGACCAGGAAGTGAAGTAAGACAAACGCTGAGCTGTCCATATCAGACCTGATGTATCTGCAATCGGCTGGTATTAAGAGTAAAATATCGTTGTTTGGGAGTTTGAACGGTGTCGAATGGTGGGTTGTGTTAACAGCCGTGAAGCAGCAGAGATTAGTTGTTTTCCGCGTGTTTCGGGCACATACAACATGCCTGAAAATGCTCACAAGCTACTACTGTTGACTAGTTTTGTATACTTTTCTATTTGTCCATCCTGTGATGTTATGAGTAAAATAACATAAGAACTTCATTACCCAGCATGCCACAGTAGTTAATGGTGGAGAGTGCAAGCTTGAAGTAAAGAATCCTCGAGTTCTACCCAACACGCCTCGTCTCCTTTATTATATATTACGAGAGACAACGCATGGTGTCAGAAGTGGCCGTGAGCAGCCTCGGAGTGGAAAGGTGTGCCACGAAAGAGCTACAAAAGCACGAGCGAGAGAGGATTTGGAGTCCTCGGCCGTGTGAGTGACCACGTGATTGGTGAAGCTACATGCTAGCGGAGTTAGCTACCGCGTGCGTTGGCTCTGAACTGCGAAGTGAAAGAAGGACGCGGGACAGATTAAACCAGCAAAAGAGAATTTTGTGCCCGACGTGGAGGATAACCAACTACAGAAAGCTGACTTTTACCCCGTTTTGCTGTCATGGATAAGTTGAGTCCACCTACTTCCATGCAACTGACTGGTAGTCTTGCTGATAACTGGAAGCGTTTCAAGCAAAGATTTACTATATATTTAGCAGCAAGTGGAGCAGGAGGTGATGATGAAAAACTGAAGG
>NW_017805626.1:22258-26513 GCF_001891065.2 Hippocampus comes | reverse complement strand
ACTTTACCGCCCACAGGGCTGTATCTCTCCAATGGCCTCTTATCAGGGGACAAATTGATCCTGGAAATAAGGGGTCATTTCCTGCGCCTGTTTACCTGCCCCTGGCCAACTACCACCCGACTGAAGCATTCACACTGCTTCTGACCCCGCTGTGCCCTCGGAGGACTATTGTGAAGAGGGCTTGAGTCATTTTTGGTCTTTACTGTGACGCCAAAGCAAGATGCGTTGGTATGAATCACAACTTTGTGTGGGTGTGTGTCACATAGGCCATGACATGTAGGACCTCTAAAACCTTGGGGACAGACAATCCACTTTATGTTGGTTTGTAACCTATTTAGACTTTGCGACGGCTCCGACTTGCAATGTTTCGAGATTACAAATACAGTAGTGCCTTGATTTATGAGTGCCACACATTTTTAGAGTTAGGAAGCGTCACTTGGTCGATCTTTTTGTTTCGTGTTACAAGTACACTTTACACAGATCAGATCGGCTGAATCGGACCAGCAGATGTTTTGCATAAAATGAAAATTAGTGGATTGAATATTTATCAGCATTTTGCGGATACTATTAGCAGTTTAATTGCTGTTATTGTTGACCACTAAATTTAAATGGGCGTCAATAATACGTGAAATTTGGCTATTCAAGGGTCGGGCCGGACCCAATCCTCCCGAATAGCGATGGTCAACTGTACAGTCAATAAATAAGTTGTTCAAATTTTGTTCAAATAATTTGCCTACTGTCAGATAAATTAATAAAAATTACTTGTGGCATTATTTTCTTGAATTATATTCACGTTTGCATGTAACACTAATTAAGGCCATTTCTCTGTAGCGTCTCCAGCATTGATAGCGGGCCAAAATGGAGCAACGTTTTTCAAAATTTCGCAGTTTGAACATTGGGAGGGAGCCATGATTTGAGTGGAATAGCTGAATAAAGGACTGTCAAATATTGTGGAAAATATCGTCAGGTCTTACATATTCCGGGTGAAACGAGGACGTGGTGCTTGTATATGCAAGTGTCAGTCCAACTTAGTTCCAGTGGTGTATCTCAAAGGTGTTTCATAGAAGTAGCTGTTGTTGGGAGTGTCATCACACCTTGGCTTGCAAGCTCTAGCCATGCATGATGAAACCAGTGCTGGCAAGTGAAATGTGAAGAAAAAAAAAAAAAAACAGAACAGAACACCTCCAATACTATTACCTGACTGAGTTTGAACATTGTATCACAGTTTTAGGATGATGCAAGCACACACCCCAAAAAAATATGGCATGATCTGGTGTCGCGGTTTATACTTATTGAACCTTTAAATCCCACATCTTTACGAACGCGCGCGGACGTACACTCCCCCTTAAATATGAGCTCCCCCGCCCCTCCTCCCCGCACCGCTGTCAAGCTTCGAGCCGTGTGACTGTAAAGAGTAACAATAAAGTATCTTATGACTGGAAGGCTTTTATTTGCTTTCAGGCCTTGAGCGGCATCTACACAAGACACACACTCCCCCCACACACACATTGTGCACAACAATAAACGCACAAAAATGGGCCAGGAGGCACAGAGAGTAAACTGCACCTCCAACTTGAGGATTTTCTAAACTCCTCCTTTGGGGGTGGAAGGCGGAAGATTCATCAGAAATGGCTGACCATCTCAGTCACCCTCAAAGCTAAGACACGCAATACCGCGTGATGCCACACAAACACACATCGCGCACGCAAAACCAATGATCAATTCCAATATCCCCACAAGTGATCCGGACAAGCTCCCGTCAGACACACGCACGGCTTAAAGCCCACGGGCCAGGTCAGTAAATATCATTACGGCATCAATGCACCATGTTATGAGTGTGCGCGAGAGCATGTGTGCACGCGTGCGTACGTGCGCCCAGCCCTTTCGAGCATTTCGCCAAACTTCACGTTTTGTTGATTGAAATGAGGTGGGTAGGGTATTACTGTCACATTCCCATCACGTCTGCTGCAAAGTGAATGCAAGAATGATTTCACGCACAGACACGCGCGCACACACTCTCACAGACACACTGTTGCACCATGTGCACCATGTTAAAATTCAATATTGTGTTCACACTCCTGAGCCAGAGTGGGAGCGCAGTCGGCGGAGGAGCAACAACCGTAGCTGCAAAAGTCACCAGCTCAAATGATGATGGGTCAGTGCATTCGTTCCAACCTACCAGTGTCGGAAGACCTGCTGACACCCAAGAGAGCACACAGAGTCCAAAAAACTAAGGAGGAGCAAAAGGCAAAACAAAAAAGGCTGCATGATCGTTCAGCAAAACACCTACCTGTGCTGAAGCCTGGAGACGTGCGCCTCAGGGACATTCCTACAGGGACATGGAAACAGAAGGGACAGGTGGAAGAGGAAGTTGCTCCACGCTCCTACAAGGTCCTGGTGGGAAATGGCCTAACTCTGAGGAGGAATCGCACAGATCTACAACTACAGTCATCAGTGGAGGATCCTGCGGTTCAAGACACTCTTCAGCAGGACACAGCTGGTTCGGGGGAGTTGGCTGACACAGGGCCTGTTCAAGCTGACCATGATATGACAACAGTGTCAATGTCACCTGCTGTTGAAAGGATGTCAAGACCTAAGAGACATGTTCAGCCGCCTAAGAGGCTAATTGAGAGTTGTTTAAAAAAAATAAATAAATAAATAAATAAAAAGTTTGTCTTGATGCTAGCAGTTGTATGATAAGGATATTTTTGTTGAAAAAAAAAGCTGTAACATGACCTTATTTTTAAGGGTGAATATAATTTCATGTGGTAATATTATTTCTTTAAAGGGGGGAAGATGTGATGTTATGAGTAAAATAACATAAGAACTTCATTACCCAGCATGCCACAGTAGTTAATGGTGGAGAGTGCAAGCTTGAAATAAAGAGTCCTCGAGTTCTACCCAACAGGCCTCGTCTCCTTAATTATATATTACGAGAGACAACGCACGTCCCATTTGACATTTTTAGTCTTTTATTTTATGAATGCTGGACATTTTCTGTGTTCAGTCGTGAATAAAGCCTTCATAAAATTTATTTTTTGTTCGGACAAGTCTATCATCGAACTGGCCAGACAGCTTTCGGATTGCAGCCCAGTTCAAAACACAGGTGTAATGCGCCCTCTTGTGGCCGGTTCTTTTCACTGTGACACATGGCAGCGTCTCACTGTTACCTTTTCTGCTCGTGCGCTCCCTGGCGGCCATTAATCTTTAAACAGACCGCATCATTAAATAACCCACAGAGTTGAAAGCGTGTGACAAAAGTCATATCTTATAGTCTGGAAATTGCAGTCCTTATTTTTTTTTTTTACTTTATTGAAAACTTGAAAAAGCTGGCTACTCATTCAGGTAAGCATTAAGAATTGCTCTTCTATGCCATGCAGCAAAGCACAAGCAGACAGACACACAGCACATGGTGAAAAAAATATATCATTGCGGTCTGTTGGACCAAGAGGTGTACAACACAGCCAGCTTCCATTAGTGGTCAAAACGAAGCAAAAGTAAGCGAGGAAGTATCTGTGTGTATCTGCTGAGTGTACTGACTATACTGACCACTCCTGAGACAGGAATCATTGCCTTCATGGTGGCAAATAAGATACAAGCCATGCTAACTGCTAAACTAAACTGAGATTGACACAGCTAGCATGTTTTAACACTGCAATTAAGTGCTTGGATGAGTCCACTTTTCCAGACAATTGTCTGGAACCGCATAAAATCGTAGTGTATTCAATATTGCACAGCAAAATAGCAGTCATTTTACAGTGAATATTCCCATCTACTGACTTCTTTCAAACGGAAATTCCCTCACTCAGAATAAAAACCGATGCATTAAAATTTCGACTACGATGTTACATTAATGATCAATTCATAAAAACGGAATTTCCACTACCCGGAACCCAGAAGCCATACGGAAGCATGCAGTGGTGCAAACACAAGCAAGTCCCACTCGATACTACATGATAACTCTGTCTGCGCCGCTATTTACTCTCATTGGATACAAAACGGCGACATGCAAGTGACTCTATTAGCATGAGTTTTACTGGAATAGTGAACGATTTTTTTTATTTCTTTCAAAGCTCCAAGTTTCCTGAACGCAACATACTCATAGCTGCTCTGCCATTGGCTTACCGATTATCATCCTGGCCTCCGATTGGCCAAGAGGGACCTCAATAACTATGTGTGTAGATAGAGTGGAATGCATCCGATTTGCTGCTCAGAGTAAATTGCTTGTGGCTCGACGGACAGTTGAGGAAACGAA
>NW_017805626.1:11651-15116 GCF_001891065.2 Hippocampus comes | reverse complement strand
AAGACATACCTGCCTACATTCTCACCCAACTGAGGAAAAATGTTCTCCATCAGAACGTGAATGAGAACTTCAGAAAGATTGAAAACCTCATGCACTTTGGAATGGGCCCGTTTAAGACCAGAAGCGACCATGTTGACTCCATCATGAAGAAATTTCAACATATGTACAAGGGCAATTTACAATTGTTTGCAGACAATGTCATCGCAACGTCCATTCAGTTTATCCTTGATAAAACGAAGTCCAATGGTGACTACCATGACTCTTTCTCAAGGGATCTGCTGCAGAGGATTGATGAATTGCTTAATCAAGGGTACAAGTGTCACCAAACCAATACTCAGTTTGAGATTGACCTCAAACTTCATATCTGTGGCATTGCCGCAAGAGAATTCCTCAAGATGCACCAACGATTCCTGTCAAACAATGACCCCCGAACGCAGCTGGAAAAGTACAAGCACCAATACTTGTCGGATTTTCTGGATTTATACAAAGAGACCGATCACTGCCAACGCAAAGCAAACAATTTTGTCCAGCTTTGTATCAAGCCGGCCATTGAGGATTGCATCAACCGATCTTTGGGAATTGACATTGTCGATGAGATTTTGACAAGCAGTCATTCCATGACTTACAGTTCACGCTCGTGTTTCCAATACGACATTCAGAAAGAGTTACTGCTGAAAGATGACTTCAACAGTTTTGTCAAGTACATTTGTTCCTATGAAACATATGTGAAGGATCAGATCCTTGAACACATCTACCAAAAAATGGACCAAGACGGGTTATTGTGCAAATTGAAGAAGAAGAAGTTGGAGGATGTAGTTTGTAAGTTATTAAATGCAATGGAGCAGGCCTCAAATAAGTTGTCAGATGATGACACAAACATTCCGAATCTCGTCAACCAAATGCGCAAATATCTGATTAAAGACATTGTCATATCAGATGAGGCGCAACAGCACAGTCTGTTCCAGATCCAAAGCACGTGCGAGTCATTTACACAAAGCTTCATTGCAGCCTTGACTACATTAAAGGAAACACTCCTTGATGAATTTTCCAACACTGACGGCACAACCAAAACGCTTAATAAACTTGCAATCAAACCGCAGAATGAGCTATTCAAGAGAATATTCGGATGTGGACAGCAGTGTCCATTTTGTAAAGTTCCCTGCGAAGCAGGTGGCAAAGAACACAGCAAACATCATGCGGCTGTACATCGACCACAGGGTCTTGGAAGATACAGGAATGATATCACAGAAGACCTCGTTGAATCACTGTGTTCAACTGATGTGCAGAGTGATTGTAGATTTCTAAACCCCGTAAAACAAGGAGAGTGGGTTCAATACAAAGACTATGCTACCATCTTTCCTGACTGGCACATTCCCCCAGACCCCACAATGGAAGCATCAGACTTTTGGAAGTATGTCCTGGTACGCTACAATAAACAATTTGCGAAAAGGTATGAGGCCAAGCCGGCAAATGTTCCACAGACCTGGAAGAAAATCACAAAGGAGCAAGCACTGAAGGGTTTGAGAGACACGTTCGGCATGAAAGGAGGTAATTTGTAGTCTCATCGTGTGTAGTAAAAAATGATATGAAGTGTCCCCGGGTGGAGAAGAGAAAAGCTCACAATGTATCATAATTTTGCTTGTTGAAAATAAACACTGTCAAAAATGAATTTCAGTGTATCATGAAATTTCATTCGCCTCTCTATGACGTTCCACATTATGCGTTAGGATTAAGGTCGTGCACTTCCATAAAACAAAAGTCACGTGGTTGGGTTGAACTCCCAAATGTTGTTTTTCTAATTGTTTTGTTCTGTTTTATTGTCAGCTTCAGCTGGGAGTAAATGCACTGCTTGAAAAAGCATATTATCTTTTTTTGAGGAAGTGTTCCTGCCTGTCAAACTATACATGTGCTTAGGGAGGGGCGAAAAGACATCATCCACTTTGTTCCAGCACCCACTTTCTTTGGGGCCACAGTTGTGGAAAAAAAAGAGAAATTTGACAAAATACATGCACACAAAAAAGAACAATGTGAGCCATTTTACTAATAGGCAGTTTATTCACTTTCTTGTGAAGTTTCTGCTCCCATCTATAGGTGAGATGCTAAAAGCTCACCGACAAAAAAAAAAAAAAGAAAAGAAAAGAAAAAAAAACGACCAAGCGATGGCCCATAACTCAAAAAATGTCAGTCTCTTGTTAAATCAAGGTACCACTAAATACAGTATTTAGACACAGACAGAATATTTTCAACAGCTGCTCCAATTCTTTGGCGCGTCCTAAAAATCTGAAAGTATTTGGGTTCTGAATCGTCCAGGTTAATAGTTCTTTGTACTGATTCAGTCATCACAAATCCAAGATCACTGCACAGATCCTGTGAGTCGTGTGGCTAGCTGCGGCCAAGTCAACAACGGGTGTCATGGACTTGCTGATCTTTGTCATCTTAACCAATTTTTGTTCAAGACCGCACAGATGATGAGCAAAGTGTCGCAAGTGTCTACTTAGTGCTCTAATAGTGTGTGATGTACTGGAAATGACAAACATCCTGTCATAAAACATAAACTAAACAATATCAACACTTTTGAGGAAATGTCAGTTTGATACAGTACCAAGAGTGAATGGTGAGAGGTAGCATGGTGCCACAAAGCATTCAGACCATGAGAAAGGGGTCGCACATTTTCTAGCGGCAGCCACAGGTGATCCCAGCATTTCCGGAAGTGGTGCTGAGGCAGCTGCCTACATGGATACGTCATGCCACTTTTGAGCCGATGGAAACACTAATCAAGTATGGCAAAACGCATCAGGGCATGACACCTGTGTGCGAGATGGGAGGCGAAGGGACATTTGTGTTTGTCCTGGGGGGTTTGTCGACAACCCACTCAGCTTGGGTAGCTGACATGAGTGATGCCTGTATTCTAGGATGGGACTTTCTAAAAGCTGCAAAATGTGTGGTAGACTTGGGAGCTGGGGTGCTCACCCTGCCAAGTGGTCAGCATGTCGGGCTGATCACGGCGTCTCGACAGGGTACTCCGTGGGTGGCCGTCAACACTGCAGACCCTGCAGCGGAGAACACAGATGTGCAGATGACCCTACCCAGCCGGACCAAGACAGTAGCAGCGCTGACTCCTCGGCAGTCGACAGTCGATCGGGTAGAGTTTGCTCGCCCCGTGGGGGCACCAATGACATCCAGCCCAGCCATATCAGTGGAGTTCACCCCGGGTCGGCCAGCAGAGAACCGGACCAGGGATGTCCAGTCCATTTGGGAGAAGAACTGTGACGGCTTGGATGTCGAGCAGCGGGAGCCGCTGTGGCAGGGACTGTGGGACTTTGAGTACAGTGATCCCTTGCTATTTCGCAGTTCATTTATTGCAACATTATATGTTGCTCTATGTAACTCGCTGTTGTTTTGCTGACTTTCACAGCTTCTCGCGGACCGTTTGCAGACTTAAAAAATATATATATATTATATACC
>NW_017805626.1:10452-10584 GCF_001891065.2 Hippocampus comes | reverse complement strand
GTGCTGCATTCACACTTCCATGAGACTTTCAGGTGGTACTTCACATAGTCGTTGTAATCGGTTTCTAGGTTGCCCAGCTTCCATTCTCGCCATGATCTTAGCTTTCAGGTCAGTTGCTGCCTCGCAACTTTC
>NW_017805626.1:3706-10018 GCF_001891065.2 Hippocampus comes | reverse complement strand
TCTACCGCCAGCTGGATGAAGGCAGGTTCCAAGCAATGCGAACATTTGCTAAGAAAATGCTGAGCTTGTTTGGCTCCACATACTTGTGCGAGAAGACATTCTCCGTTATGAACATGAACAAGAGCCGTGTGAGGACGAGACTCAGTGACTCTCACCTGCGTGACGTCTTGCGCATCAAAACTACTGTTCTTGAGCCAGACCTGGACTACATACTGCAGTCGAGATCCCAGTTTCACCCTTCACATTCGTGCAGGCAAGATGTTTATTTATTTCTGAGTTGAAAAAATATTAAATCTCAGTTAATTGTTTTTTTGTGATGGTAAAAACCACAGTTTTGAGTATGCAGTGATCACTGTCTTGAATGTATTTTACAGTGAGCATTTAATAGTGAATAATACGTAATTCTGCAAATTACTTCGATGTCTGTAATCTCCCCAAGTGTGTGGTTTTTTTCATTTTTTTGTGGTCTGTGATTTTGTTTGGAAAAAATGAAGTCTGCCATTTGCAATAAATATAAATATATAATCATAAAATAGTTCATTTGTATTTAATCTTAATGGTTCAAAGAATGTCAGGCTGAATAGTTGGCCCTCGCATATTTTCACGTTACCAAATCTGGCCCTCTTTGCAAAACGTTTGGACACCCCTGATATATACCGATGCCAGGGAGTTGGAGCTGCGTGGGTAAGCGACTGCTGCTGGTCCATCATGCTGCACCTTGGAGGCTGTGGACCCTGCAGAGTGGGCCGCCAAGCAGGAAGAGGACCGTGATCTCATCCCTGTGCGACAGTGGGTCCAGAGTGGCAGGAGGCCACTCTGGTAAGGCGTGATGGGACTCTTCGTTGCCACCAAAGGCTTTTGGAGCAACTTTGCTGTGTTGCGCATAAAGGATGGCGTGCTGCAGCGTGCCTGGAAGGAACCAGCCACCGGGGAAGAGAGATGGTGCTGAGAGCATGCCACGGGAGCACCGGCTCAGGAAACTTTGTCAGCACAAAGACCCTCCGACAGCTGTGCCAAGGGTTCTATTGGGGTCAGCATCGGCGGGACATAGAGGACTTCTGCCGGCGCTGTGACGAGTGTGCGGCCTACAAAATACCTCAAGATCAATCGCATGCACCGCTTCAGCAACAGAGGGTTGGGGCGCCCATGGAGAGGGTTGCTGTGGACATTATGGGCCCTTTCCCCGTGACGGACAGAGGGAACCTGTTACGTGCTGTGTGCAATGGACTATTTTACTAAGTGGCCATATGCACTTCCAGACCAAGAGGCGGAGACAGTGGCGGATGCGCTACTGGAGGGCATGTTCTGCCGGTTTGGGACTGCAGATATCCTCCACAGTAACCAAGGTAGAAATTTTGAGTCCAAAGTTTTTGCTGCTCTTTGTCAACGCCTGGACATGCAGAAAACACGCACCACCCCTTTGCATCCACAGAGCGATGGTCTTGTGGAACGATTTAACCGCACCATGCATTTGCAAATCACGTTCAACCTATATTTCATTGAATCCCGCCTTAAAACAATAAAAACAGGAGATTTATAGTCAGCATTGCTCGGTTGTCACGTTTCAGTACAAAACCATGTACAAGAGGATTGTGCAAACGAGGAACGTGACGGAGAACCTGAACCTCACTGACAATGCGGCTCCCGGGCTCTCACACGACAAGCGTCGAAAACGCCTCGGCAGCGGCGATGCCATTCAAACAAGACGCCAACTTCACAGAACATACTCCGTCAGCCTATCATCAATCCCGTTACTTGATTGACATAGAGACCAACCAATCAGATGAGTACATCACCGCTCATGCGCAAACAACGGCGCTAAGTGCGAAGCTATTCAACATATCATCAATCCCGTTACTTGAATGACATAGAGGCAACCAATCAGATGACTGCATCACCGCTCATGCACAAACAACGGCGCTAAGTGTGAAGCTAGTCAACGAATTACCTGTTTTTAAGGCAGGGGTGCTCAATATGTCGATCAGAATCGACCGGGAGTCAGCGAACTGGTCCCAAGTCGACCGCAAGGGGTGGGAGAAGGAATGCGTGGGGGAAAAAAAGATTAAAAAAAAAAAAAAAGTCTGACATGGCATCTAACATCGGTAACACACACTTCCGGGTTGAGTGAACGCTGGCGCGTCTGGCTGCCGCTGCTCACCCGCAATTATTATTTTTTTAGCATTTTTTTTTGTTGCAATTATTCTTTTTTAGCGCCTTTTTGCGGTTTGCTGTCGCTCCTGCGGTTTGCTCTTGTCATGGGGGAGTCCCTGCACTCCTGTCGCGGTTCGTTGTGGTTTTGGACCGTCGGTCATCCGCCAGTTCAGAACATGTTGTGGATCCATGTTCCCCAGATCCCACCAATGTTATCCCGAGTCAGCCAGCTGAAGGCGGCATCGACTCAGAGCCAGGCCGACCAACAGAGACGGAGACGAAGACCACGACAGCTGGAGGACTTTTTTCGTTGACCCCTCGGGGCAAGGGTTTTATAAAGGGGAGGGCAGTGTAATATCTGTTACTTGTTATTTGTGTGTTCGAGGGCTGGGTTAGTTGAGTCGGGTGACGTCATAGAGAGGAGACGGGTCAGGTTGGGGAAATATCGGCTCCGGCAGTTAGTCTGAGTGTGGAGCGCATGGATGTGAGTTGTGGCCAGCAGCAGCTCCTGTGAATGTGTTTGTTTGCTGCCTCCTTTTGTTTATTAAAAATGAACAGACTGCATCAGCGACTGCGTGCATCCTTCCGTCCACATTGAAGGGCATGACAATACTTTCACAGCAACTACTGCTGCGAAACAATACAATTCACCGGCTAATCACAATGTAGCGCGAAAACAATGGATGCGGGCACCCAGTGCTGCATCCAGTAGCGCTTAATGACGTAGACTGACAACAAGAGAACTGGGAATTTCACAGGCTAAAAAAATAGCAATTTTTAGACGTTCTGTATTGACAGCACATGTTCTGGCATTGACATAAAAAGTAAACCTCATGAAAATCTGTTGGCAAACGAGCAATTTATGACTCAGTTTCAATGGTAATGAATTACCTCTGAGAGAATATTGTCCCTCCAAACATGGCCATCATCTGGGCATGTCAATTCGCCAATTTTTCATGGCACCTGCCAAGAGATACTGGAAGTGGTGCCGCGCCAGTCGTAACATATAATCAAGACATAACTTACTGTGCATTTTCATGCTGTCCTCTTGGTTTCAAATGATTCAACAGGTTTGTTGTACTGTCTTGCTTTTTATCCTTGTGAGGATAAAGCGGGTCGGAAAATGGATGGATGGATGGATACCATGCATAACAGCTTACTCCTCCCCCAGACACAGTCACACAAACGTTGCGAAGGAGCTTCTCTTGTCAACATAGTCCATCATCCATCCAATGCCTGATCCGCATACATCACAAGGCTCGCAGGCGTGATGATGTCAATTCCACAAAACTGTCTTTGGGTAATTGGCGGGTTACACCCTGAACTGGTTACCAGGCAATCGCAGTCTTCAAAAGTCTGGGCTGCTTGTCAGCTCCCTGTCTAGCTGTACGTTTGGTCAATTTGTAACTATTACTTGGTGTTTATTGCCTCTTCTTTCATTTATTGGCGGACATTTCTGCCACGTTTGCTACGATATGATACCATACATCTTTATTTATGTAGCACTTTCACAACATCTGATGCTCAAAACTCGCAGTTGGTCACGTAATCTCACGATTCTCAAACATATCACCCGGACCAGTGGTTGGGGACGACTGCACCATCAGACAGGGAATTTATCGACGTAAACAGGAGATTATTCCATTCAATCAATGCACAAATAATCTGCGATCCATGTCACCTAGCCGAATTAACACACAATTCATTCATTCTACTTCAGGTTAGGGCAATGGATGGAGGGGAGACGAGGAGATAGATAGATAGATCGATAGATCGATAGATAGATAGATAGATAGATAGATAGATAGATAGATAGATACATACATACATACATACATACATACATAGACAGAGCAAGTGTTGTGTTGAAGTGAGCAAACACTTTTATGCCAAAGGTTGTCCCATGCTTCGTACAAGATCAATGGTGAGTACAGCTTTTGTTACCATGCCAACATGAGTCCAGAGGTAGGGCGTTGCCACGAAGCGAGCAAAATGTGTGATGACAAAAGGTGTGGATACAAAGATTAAATCCTATTTTCAGTCACGGAGGCAGCACTTCATCACTAAACTGGCGAATTACTATTGTTTACTACTGTAACCATGACTGAACAGTAAATGTTCTTAAGAAGTGACATTTCCAGTCACTTTTACTTTCTTCCATCCATAGAAACCAGCCAACAGTACATCAACTGTTCTGCATACTGACTCACTCATAATGTTTGTACAAGTTTGTGGTGTGTGTGTGCTTATGTCTGTTTACCACTATAATTGCATTGTACTGCAGGAAAACAGAGCCATCGGTCCTTACCACACAGACACACACCAAAGAGGAGAAAACAAAAGATGGTTTCTTCGACAGACACATTTGTTTGTGCATAAAGTTTCGTAGTCTTGTTATGTTCTTTGTAGAATTTAAATGTGATCTTGAGATTTAGAATGACAAGAACATTTCAAAACCTTAGACAGTTCATGCACCAAGGTTCCTCCCACAAATGACATCACTTTTCTCACAAAACACCTCGCAGGTCCACATTCCTGCACTTCATTTGTCTTCCTAAGCTGGAGTGAATCTGTAGCTGAATATGTGAGGCCTGCTTTGTTCATGAACAAACCAACTTAACCACACGACAGCAGGCACAGGATCGGGAGTATCAATGATCAAGAGGCCTAAACTAAGAAGCAATGTACACTTTCTATGAATTGATTTTAAACATCATGTTTGGCGTCTGAAATGTTTTTTTTTTTTTCAAGTGACACAAATACTGCAAATATGCTACACCCACCAACAGCATTCCCAACTTTGGTAAAAGAATCTAAAACCGTGTGGAGAGGGAGAAGTGCTGTTCAATTATGCAATCAATAAATGCAATTCGGGGTGACATGGTGGGGAACTGGTTAGAACGTCGGCAGAGGTGCATGATTCGGTTCAGACTCCGGCCTTCCTCTGTGAAGTTTGCATGTTGTCCCCATGCCTGCGTGAGTTTTCTCCGGGTACAGTTTCACATAGTTCCATTGAGGAACAAAGTGACATGAAAACTGAAAATCTGTTGTACTTCACCTCAACTTACTTGCCTCATGGTACTGAAAAACATATATACTGGTACTGAAAACACCTCCAGAAACTATATTGCATCAAGCCATGATGCAATGTAGTTGCTGGGGGTGTTTTCAGGACCAGTCGAAAAGGAATCAATACACATTGTCATACTAACATCAAAAAGAGTGTTGACTTTGCTATTTCTTAAGATAAGATATCCTTTATTTGTCCCACATTGGGGAAATTTACAAAAAACAACTTGTCAACCACTTCCACACAATAGCATTATGTCAAACAAAACACTGAATTGACTTAACATCAATCAATGGTTTTATGACTGACCAAAATAATACTATCGGATCAAACCAGCTAACAACAAATATTTAAGTTAATATTTCTTCACAGTACCTTCCCATGTACAGTGTGTAACGCTAACAGCCAAAGAAGGAGCTAAAACAATTCAAAGGAGACCTGCTTTTCAGGTTTCTCAAATGCTTTCTGTTTCTGTTAAATGCCCTTAAATATGGTGGTACAGTGGTACAGTCAGCTTCAGAATGCTGGAGGCTGACATGCAAGGTAAGTGAAATTTTGAGATGTGGATGATGAAAAATAAATTTTCACCAAGTAATTATAGTGTGTGTGTGTGTGTGTGTGTGTCTGTGTCTGTGTGTCTGTGTCTGTGTGCGTGTGTGTGCGTGTGTGTGTGTGTGTGTGTGTGTGTGTGTGTGTGTGTGTGTGTGTGTGTGTGTGTGAGGGAGAGAGAGAGAGAGATCAACGAGTAATCAGCAACATTTTGGGTATTCTATATTTTGGGTCCCGCGGCCCTTGTGAGGATAAAGCGGATCAGAAAATGGAAGGATGGATGGATATATTTTGGGTGTTAAAGTGATTTTTTTTTCAAAAGACAATACAATTCTGGGTGTTAAATTGAGTGATAAAAAACACAGGAGAGACCTAACAATGGTATTGCCTCCAGGTTGTGAAAGACAAGCCATCACATCCCAAAACATGGCTGCAGTGAGCACTGAAGGACAAAACCCAACAGGTACATTCATTTTTAAAAGTATCGACAATAAAATATTTTACATGTCTAATTATGAGAAGAGGGCAATAGGGCTTTGGTC
>NW_017805626.1:2141-3627 GCF_001891065.2 Hippocampus comes | reverse complement strand
GGAAAGAGGGATGGTTTCTTGACTTTCAAGCCAAACTCAATACAGAATGAGGTTTCAACATTTAACTTTTTTTTTTTTACATTTAATTTGCCTGAACGCGGAAGTCACACGCTGGTTTAAAAAAATGGCACCGTTCCTTGTCGAGGAATGCTTTGTTTGAAAATGAAAATGAAAATGAAAAAATCCCCGCTTGCTGTAACACTCGGTCAATCATTCCTTCATGAGGCTTTCCACCATTCACGCTATCGTGTCAACTTTAACGACAATGTCTTTTCAGAGGTTTTCTTTTCGCATCTGTAACCGGGTGAACAATACAGTAAATATTCCCATCCCCGGAAGTCTATGAAAAGGAATATCCTTCACCCGTAATAAAAACCTATGCATTAACGTTTTGACTACGATTTTACGTGTTACCGAATTACGTAAGCAGAAATTCCACTAGCCGTAACCCGGATGGAGGCGTAATGCTGCGGGAGCTTCAATACACTCAACGCCCACCCGATGCGTTGGAAAAGACACGACGCTGAGACACTTTTTCACTTGGTGTTTTTCGATCATCAGATTCGAAACGACGATGTATAACTGAGTTTTTATTGGCGTGCGTTTTACTGTAATTGTGAATGATTTTAACTTTATTCACTTACGTCCTGTAGAACGCGGCACTAGCTTAAAAGCAGCACCCACTTGACACAACAGAAGAAACGTGTTCACTTCGCCCCGATCATCAGATTCGAAACGACGATGTATAACTGAGTTTTTATTGGCGTGCGTTTTACTGTAATTGTGAATGATTTTAACTTTATTCACTTACGTCCTGTAGAACGCGGCACTAGCTTAAAAAGCAGCACCCACTCGACACGACAGAAGAAAAGTGTTCGCTTCGCCGTTTTCATTCATCAGATTCGAAACGATGACGTGTGAGTGACTTTTTATTGGCATGCGTTTTGCTGTAATTGCGAAAGATTTTAACTTTATTCACTTAGGTCGTGTAGATCATGGCATCGGAACGTAGAAGAACTGTAATGACTGTAGCGGAGCGAGTGAAATGCATCCGTTTGAGCGAGGCTGGACACAAAGTAAAAAACATCCAGCAGACACTTGGAGTCGGAATCAGAGAAGGATAAGAGGAGACTTTGCCATCCCCTTGTTAGAGTCTGCTGAGGGTTGCTTACGAACGCCCAGCTGGTATTGAAGCTCGCTCTACCAAGGGTGTTGGCTCTCCACCCTATTGGCGCACGGTAAGAGTTGATTCATTTCTTTGTAGCTTAATACCTCGCTTGCTGTTGAATGATAGTGTGACATATTCTGTGGCGCTAATAAACGTGCAATTTGTTAGTAGCAGATTTGTCTCTTGTGCTATCCAATGATTGTGTGACATATTCTGTGGCGCTAATAAACGTGCAATTTGTTAGTAGCAGATTTGTCTCTTGTGATTCATTTCTGAGTGCCTATCTCCAACGATCCTATTCTAAATTTGATACTGAGC
>NW_017805626.1:871-1653 GCF_001891065.2 Hippocampus comes | reverse complement strand
TTTGTTCTGCTGGTCTCAGAGCCACTCTGTTATGTCTGTACAGAGTGCCTTCCACATCCACTACATAGGACGGAGGGCCTGCTTGCTGGAGACACACACCTCTTCTCCATCTCCCGGTCCGATCTCCAGGCAAAGGCTGCATTCTTATTGGTTGGCCAATTTTTAGTTCTGGCAGTTCTCTAGCTGATTTGTCATACCACAGCTTGGCTGTTTGATGCTTAGCCTTCAACTTCTCCGTAACACCCGTCACTATGCATGGCTCCAACAGACTCTCCGAAACAGGAAGTGGCGTTTTCAGCCGACGGGCCATCAGTCTTTGAGCCGGACTGTAGTCCATGTTGTCCAAAGTGGTATTCCTCCACTGCAATACAGCCAACCAGGGATCAGAGCCAGCACTAGCAGCTTTTTTACACAGATTCTTGCCTATTTTCACAGCCGATTCAGCCTTGCCATTTGACTTGGGGTGTCTCGGTGAAGACATAACATGTTCAAACCCCAAATCTTCTGAATGTGTCATTCTCAAACTGTGGCCCATAGTCAGTGATCACCCGGTCAGGCTAGCCATAGCGAGGAAATTGTGATTTACACTTTAGAACTGTGGTTTCCGCTGAGAGGTCAGGAAGCTGCTCAATCTCCCAAAAATCGGAGTAATGATCCACTATTATCAGAAAGTCTCGCCTGGCTTTCCGTATAAGTCCATGCTTAAAATTTGCCACGGCCGAACGGGAATTGCATGCGACATCATTGTCTCTTGTTGTTTGTGTGCATACTCATTGCACACC
>NW_017805626.1:0-848 GCF_001891065.2 Hippocampus comes | reverse complement strand
GAGCACTGGCCAACAAAGTCTTTAATTTCCCCCCGCATATTGGGCCAGTACAGCGTGTCTTTTGCCTGTCTGTAGCATGCCTCTCCTCCTATGTGACTGTTGTGTATGCGGTTCAGCATTTCTGTCCGTAGTGACCTTGGAATTATGACTCTTTGACTTTTGTAAAGTATTCCATTCTGTGCACTGATTTCATCTCTGACCGACCAATACTCTGATGGCTAAGGGTGTCTGCTCCTTGTGGTCAGGCCACCCCTCCATGACCAAATCCTTCAACATTTGAAGACAGGTGTCACTCGCTGTGTGGTCTCTGATTTGTGTCAAACGCTGATTAGTGACGTTCAGGTAGTCTGCTTGATTAATATCTTCAGCTTTGTCTTGCACCCTCCGTAGCATGCACACAGACTGCCGATAATAGGCCTCATCGCCCATGTTGACTGGAACTGTGGCTCTACTAAGTGCATCGCAGATATGCATGTCAGTGCCCGGTTTGTATGTTACCTTAAGGTTGTAGTTTTGCAATGCGAGAAGCATGCTCTGGAGACGCTTCGGAGCACACAGGAGAGGCTTGTTGAAGATGGCGATGAGCGGCTTGTGATCTGTCTCTGCTGATATTTCTTCTCTGCCGTAGAGGTAATGGTGGAATCGTTGACATGCAAACATGATGCTCAAACACTCCTTTTCAATTTGAGCGTAGTTTTGTTCGGTCTGTGTTAATGCACGAGATGCATAGCTAACTGGTCGGCCATCCTGGAGAAGGCAACACCCCAGACCCTTCTGGCTGGCATCACTTTGTACAGTGACAGGCTTTGTCATATCATAGTATTTCAACAGTGGTGCCGATGTCACAA
>NW_017805625.1:7377897-7378152 GCF_001891065.2 Hippocampus comes | reverse complement strand
CAAACAAGAGTTTCCCGACTTAGTAAACTAAGATATTTATCAGGTATCGACGAGGACAAAAGAATATATGTGCACATATACAATATACAGTGCAAAACACATTCAAGTCCATTAAGGCCAAGGTGCAATTGAAAATACCTGAAAATTCCGAATCAGAGTCCAATTCTTCTTGTTCCGGAAGCCTCCTTTCCGCTAGACGGGCTTCCGGAACGTAGAAATCTCCTTGCCGAGCCAACGGAGCCATGCAGTGGATCA
>NW_017805625.1:7344050-7371305 GCF_001891065.2 Hippocampus comes | reverse complement strand
GGTTTAAGATGGCCTCCTCGATTGCTATTCACGAAATCCCTTGAGGGCACCACAGCGGGGGCAGTGCTTGGTTCATCCGCCTGCCGTTTGGAGGTTGGCCGTTCAAATCCGGCCTTCGTGCGTGCAGTTTGCATTGCTTCTTGCTTTTCCCCAGGCTTGCGTTGGTTTTCCCATTGTAGCTTCCATGATTGCTTCCTCCTATTTGCCAAGAACATTCACATTAGTTTCACTGAAGACTCCAAATCATCATTGGATGGGAATGGGAGTGCGGACGGTTGTCTCTGTGTGCCCTGCGATTGGCCGAGACCAATCTAAAAATCAGGTGGGATAGGCATATGAACAAGATAACTGTCTACATACAGAGCAAACCTAAATCTAATGTAAATCTCGCTAGTGGCAACACACAATATCACATCTAAGACAGCAGTCAAATAGTATAAATGGAGGCAGCTTTAAAAGAGCTTTGAACACACATTTAACTTGATTGATTAGATCGCCGGCAGCACGAAACCATCTAGAAACAAGTCACCTTCTTAACTCGCAATCACACTTGGCAGCATGATCTTGATTCAGAGCGACAGGGTCAAGTTTGAATCGGATCAATCAAATGCAGATGTGACATTTAACACCAACAGTAGAGTACCAGACGCCTGGAGATGAAAGTCATGTTTGAAGGGGCAAACTCTGTTGAGCCCCCACTGGGAAGTGTTCGCTCGCAGGCTCCTGATGCAACATTCTCCATCAAAGAGAGAACACTAACTTGGTTTTGTGGCTTGAAATTTGATTACGGTACATTGAATTACAAGTAATTAAAAATAAATAAAGTGGAGAAACGGCAAAATAATTGAAAACATTGGGAAAAAAGGTTATTTAAAAGTGGTTCGAAATACAGTCAGATAGGTGAAAAAAAATTAATTGTCAATTGTGCAGATTGATCGTCAGTCTTGACTAATGGTGCTCGTGTTTGTGTGGACATTATCATCTCCCAGCATACAACTCTGCCTCCATGTCTTTGTCCAGAGTACCAAACCCCGTGACCTTCTTTGACCTTTCTGAATTTACATCATAGCCAAATGTCTGCATGTTTCATACGCCCCGAGGACAAGCAGATGCACCCTGGTTTGCAAGGTCCTCCATAGTGGCAAGACGAACACAAAATTGCAAGAGGCAGCACTTTGCGAGGCCTCATGAGCATGTTGCCATATGTGTCGGTTGCTAAAAATAAGGACGTTATTGAGGAACAAAGGTAAAAATGCTTTATATTCAGCACAGAGGCTCAGTGCTGGCAATCAGCTTTCGTGCCCTCAAGCAAACAAATGTTCCATAGTCTGCCTTTCTCGAACCTTCACATCTCTGTGAATGTCAGCAATATTATCTTCCCGTTCCAGTCCTCACTGCAGGTCCGAAGGCCCGGGCCACTGCGCACCAATAGAATCTCAAGACGCTGCCGCATCTGTGATGAAGCTCAACACTTGAGGGGTAAGGCACAGAAGAAAGACTCGGGGGCTGATCGATGGTCTGACTAGGCAAATATCAGGCCTGACCACAGGGTGGCAAAACAAAGGTGTCTGACCGCGAGAAATCATCCTGCCGCGGCGAGCCAGATTTGCTAAATGCTGATGAGCTGCTTTGAAAAGGTCTCACCATTTGGGATATTCAATGTGTCAGACGTCAACTGCATGCTTTATTCACGGGGAACCAGCTCAGAATGGACAGTGTTATTCAATATAGTTCAAAGGAAGATCTGCAGCTCTAGGGGAAGACTGTCAAGCGTTTCTTAAAGTTTGGGTTTTTGGAATGGCGAAAGGCTACAATGAACATAAAAAGTCTACGCCAGGGGTGCCCATTACATCGATCGCGATCGAACAGGAGATCAAGGACTGGTCCCAAGTCGATCCGAGGGGTGTCTCTGTGCATGTTAGTAATGTATTTTTTGTGTTAATGCACACTGCACCCTAATCATTCTATCAGTCTCACTTTGACAAAAAGTATTTAAAAAAGAAAAGAAAGCAGGTGATCTTTAATCTACGGTGACGTATGACTGCAAGTTGTTAGCGCTCAGCAGTCTACAGTTGCAGCTTGTGATCAGGGTTGTTGCGCTATATCTTTTATCGTTACCATTATTCTCATTTAGAGTTTGTTTTGTACAATTCACAGAGGGGACGGGCAAAGAATGGGAATCTGCAGGGCCGAGAGAAGCATTTTAAAACGGTACTGGTGAGCTACGATCGTTAACAGGCTGCCTAAGTGTGTCGTATCCCTCAGCGTCAGGCTATTGCTCATCATGGCATGCGTGCGTGCGTATGCGCGCGTGCGCAGTAACGGGTCGATCGCGGGAGGTTGGTTGATCGAAAAGTAGATCTCCGGTCAAAAAAGTTTGGGCACCCCTGGTTTACGCCCTCCTGTTGAAATGATGGGTGAAATCATTGTCAGCCGCGGACCGGAAGTGACGTTGAAGCTACAGTCTGTACAGAATTTCTATAATGTCATATATGAAAAAATATATTTTTTAAACAAACAAACAAAATTTTAATCTGACTACTTCACAGGTTGTGTTCGAGTTCCGACTGTATGGAACAATACCAGTGGAGCAATCCTGGGCAACTACAGTACCGCTATTGCATGAGTCACGCACAAAATCTCATGGGGGGGACAGGTGGATAGGATGGACTAAAACAGACAGCTGAGCTATGCGAGGGGAAGCACAGATAAAAAATGTGATGCATTTAGGTGAAGAAGAAGACCGACGGCCGGTTAGATCATTGGCTGTGTACGTCGACTTCTTCGACTTGTCTAAGTGCCGCTGGAGGGCAGCCAGCTTTAGGCAGTGTCCGAACAGATGGCGGCGGTAGCCAGACAGGACGCGGGCCAACATTCCTCCGACAGAAGCAGCGCAACTGAAGACAACCTGTGGTGCTGCCACCTGTTTTGAGCCTGCTGCATAATTAAACAATCGCCGGATTCACCACACAAATCAGCGCATGCCAGTGACTCATTTACACGGCATCCCTCAAGCAGCACCAAGTAAGGCCCTTCATCGTCCGGTGCTAAAAAGAACGGTGACTTTCCTTTCCTCTCTTTTGCCCTCCAGTTGACTCCACGCATATGGGACAATAAATCAGCTTGCTGCGCTACCCAAATAATGCCTTCACAACTTCTGAGCATTCTGGGAAACGTGAAAAAGAATATTAAAACTACAGAAACTTCATGAGGTTACATACTGAGGGCTTAATTTCCTCGGTTTGACTTCACCCCAAGCAATGATTCATTTTGTCACCCACACACACCCTCTTGTTTCATTTCTTTTGTCTCCACCGCTAAAATGAGCCTGTGATTGTTTGTGTGTGTGCGTGTGTGTGTGTGTGTGTGTGTGTGTGTGTTTTGTCAAATCTCCGCCTGCCAGGAAGTGAAGGAATATAGTTTTACAATACAGTATTTGGAAATGCAGTTGCTTCAGAGCGAAAATCAAAGCCCGAAGGCCTATTTTATTCCGAACTGAAACGCTAGAATTTTTTAAATCATTGTAGACATTACTATAAGGATACTCAACCCAGAACTGTTCGATGGAAACAAATTGAATTCAATGAGATGATGCGGCGTACATTGCACACACTAGTTTGTTTTTTGTTTTTTTTTGGTCCAAACATTTCAAGCTAAATATGAAGGAGTGGCAGTCCTTGATTGAATCCCAACAAACATCCAGCTGCACTCTGATGCTCTATTTTGTTTACTCCAAAGACCAGAAGGCAAAATTCTTGCAGTTTGGACATAAGGGCCATGTTGTATGTATTGAGGGTTTAGTGGTAGAAATTTCTGATGTTCAGAAATCAGCCAGGTGATTGTAGAGTTAACGCTGCAGTTAAGCCCAACATGATTCTTTACCCTAGACATTTTTTCTTAATTTACAGGAATTTTCCATTGTGATCCAAGTGGAGCAGACCCTAGAAAGTGGCACAAGGATCAGGAATCGGATTGTAAATTTTGATGAGTGTGATGCAATGGTAACTTTCCAATCTCAATAAATACACATTCCACTTTAACACATGTTTGACAATGCTTCAAATATTTTCTCCATCCAAACTAAATAGGTGTGTCCTGTTTCTTAGAGGGCCTTTTTTCCAACCTCACAGTCATATTCGGGATCACATTTCTACGTGTAAACCTGAGGTTCCAGCAATACAGTATTTGTAAGGCGATAGAAGGCAGATTGTGTTACGGAGGGGTGCACAAAAAAAAAAAAAAAAAAACTAAAACAAAAAAAACAAAATACCTTGATGTAGCTTTCTAGCCGTGGATAGACCCGTTTTACTCCCAGGGGAATCGAGAAAACGGTCCTGTGGGGGAATGAGGTAGTGACCACGTGTGTGACTTCAGGGAAAGAGAACACTTTAAAGCCAGCTGTCTCGTAGCGCTTCAGAAGCTCCTTGTCGGCCTTGTCCTCCCCCTCGCTCACAATGCTGCCCACAGCGCAGCGGCACTGCGGTCCGGGCACCTTTGAATGAAATAAACATCGTCGGAAAAGGGGGATTAGTAAAAACAGAACATATGCACAGGCAAGCATCTATTTTGAGGGGTTGAGTCGCTGACTATATAAATATTTTTTGTATCGTCAGCCAGGTGACAAATTTCGAGAGAAAACGCACACGGATTTGGCATTCTGGGCCTTCAGAGGAGCCCGATGCCAATTAAATAGAGGAGGATGGAGGGGGGGGCAACGCTCTATACAAATGAATTCTCTTGGGACATCCAAGCATGCCGAGTGCCATTGGAAGCAGAGAACACTTAAGGTAGAGGGATTTGTGCAGGGAACCTATCGCGTTGATGTTCTTCTTGCGCTGTCATAATGCAAACTTTTCGTCCGGCTCAACACTGCTGCCGAGAACAAAAGGTTTTGTACCTTTTGCGCTGACATGCAATTCGGCATAAATGGTGCTCATTTGACAGAACAGAGAACACGGATGGTTTTAGGGCAGCAGCTGTGAAATAGTTTTGGAATCAATTATGCTAGCGATCATCAAAATAAGGAACCAAATTACAGGATAATGACTGTTTTTGGTATGTTAAACAAAATGTGTTTGTCGTGCAGGTATTATTTTTGTCCCCTGGCGTTGCCCTCCAAACATTCCGCAATAGTATTTTGAAAGGCGCTTATAAATAAAATGTATTATTATTAACATATTAGCTGTGACTGATCACAGCAAAGATTTGAGGTAGAGATTTCATTTTGAGTTTTTGTTTTTAATCAAATTTGGTTGTTCGGTCAATCCTCTTGCCCCATGTGGGCTGGCACTCAGCAGAAATTCTAGTAGGCAGTGGAACCTCGAGGAGTCAAGTCGTACAATTTGGAATTCAACCAAAGTTTTCCTGGGAAAATAAGTTTGACAAAATTTGTACTTTTATCACACAGATATCGGTCCAGAAATACTATTTTTTTTTGTTTGTGGGTTGTTTTTTCACAAAAGGGTACCAAGCCTTGAACAAATCAATTCACTTGACAGTGTAACCGTATGGAGTGGAAAGCGTTTGGGAATTGGAAGTCAACCAGGGTCAGACAACAAATTGTGTACAACTTTGGACTGTCCACTGGATTTTTGGCTGTGCTGACCTCTGAAAATGCACCTGAATAATATACAGTACAGTATCACTTAATCAGTAAACATCCAAACGGAAAAAAGTGTGAACGAGGAGCTGTAAGCACTTTAGGTGCGTTCACTAAATCTCAACTGAATCAGGGCGGATCATAGACGCAATTACGAAAAAAAAAAATCTAATCATTGTTCCAAATCAATGTGAGCGATTCCATGTCACAGGACGCAGGAGAAATAATGTGTCAAAAACAGACTGGAATATTGAGACTGGTCGTTTCAATGTGTTCCATATTCTGCTCACGAATGATCCAACCTTGCACACTCTTGACATCACGGATGGATCTTTCGGGAGTTCACAAGTGGGAACTCTCAGCCAACTGGGTTTATCGATAACCGCAGGACTGCATGTAGAGAATCCAGAAAAAAAAGCAATCGGCTCTTGTTTTGCCTCTGCATTTACTGCACCTACGCTGTGGCAATTTTGCTACAACCGCGACTGCTACCGGTGAAAAAAAGACAACAGTGGGGGCTCATGTGACAGAACAGTGATGCCCGATTGGGTTTTAAGTACAAACCTAATATCAGCTATTTAATGGTATTGTGATTTAATCATTGAAAGTGTCTTTTATACATAAGACATCATTTAGGTTGCGAAGCTGAATCGGGTAAGACACCAAAACGTCCATGGTGAGAATATTATCAAGCCTATTTTCATGACTTTTGTCCAAAAGGAAACTCTCAACACGCTTCAAAGAAGAGATCAACTGCCACACAGCCATAGACAACTCATCTTATATGTCTTTGGTCTCTCCATGGGAGAGTTCAAAGAGCATTTTTTTGTTCTTGCTTTTGTTTTTCCATGACATTCCTAAAAATTGCATGAGTAAGAGTGATTTTAAAACGTAGTGCGCATTTGCCTTCCTTCGCCTTTTTCCACACTGTACTTGCAGCATGCCAACGTCCTCATATTTGGAAGTACAGTACTCGCGTAGCGGCCAAACAGGAATTAACAGGGAAGCTTTCCGCATTGGTGTATGATTGTTAACACTCTGAAATCACTCCGCCAAGACCCTCTGCTATACGGGATGCGCTTTATGATGTCATCTGGACGATGCTGTTTGAATTGATTATTTTTCATTTTAAGGGCGTGTCGCGTGTCTTTGCGCCCTCACAGCACAAACACAATAAATGGCTTTGTCCACGGCACGCTATGGATTGCTAAGTATGGTGTGGGACCAAAGGGTGAGAATAACTGTTCAATTGCATCCAATGTGAAGAATTATTTAGACTGATTGACTGCTGATCAAGGCAAGGGTGTACCCCGCCTCTGTCCTAAAAGTCAGCTAGGACAGTCTCTATCTTCGCTGTGACCCTGAACAAGATAAATGACCGCAACGGATGGATGGACATTTCAAACAAAACGATGACACAAAACAATTTGGCCGAGGATAAATGACTATGAATCCAATGCATCCCAGTGGCATTGAATTAAAATGTTCTTTATGATTTATGTTGAGTGACGCAATAGAAGGGGAAAGGCAACCGTTTCCCTGGCATATCAAGTACTTTCACATGGACTTTCTGTCAGGCACAGCGTTAGTGAGATTGTGGACTATTTCATCAGGTTCCACAAAAGACACCGGCTGCACTAATTCGCATCTTCCAACCAACTCGTCCTTCTCAGCTTCCCTCATCTTATGACCTCAACGCGGGTTGCTGAAACTTTCAAACGTCTCATCTCATCGCCGGCGATTTTAATGAAGACAATGTATGTCAAAACACTGGCCTTGACTACCTATACGAACGTGGATAGCATGTAAACACCTTCGTCGAGGATGAAGTAAGCCACAGGGCAGAGAAGAGGCCGCATTAGGTCAGGGAAACACTGCTTGAAATTGAAGAGTTGTCAGGGAGGAGGAATTCATGAGCGGGGCCCAGACGATGTGATGGCTTTTTTTCGGGAACAAAAAAAAAAAAGAGACACTCTGGCCCAGTATCCATGGCAACCATCACAGGAACAACTCAAGTCCTTGCTGAAGTTTTTAGTTTCCCCAGAGGAAATAATTAACGATGGTAAACGTGAGAAAGGGGCACGAGAAGAACAAGTCAGGGGACGAGAGTAGTCATGCAGACACTGCTCCTCTGTCAGCTGCACCTTTTGAAAAATCTTCTCACCGCAAACATCAATAGCAAGTGTCTCCCCGGTTAGACACCAAATAGGAGCGCTCCTATTTGGGAGCACTCTCTGGGGTTCCTGTGTAGGACTGAAAGCACCCAGCGCCTTGGACACTAATGAGCTGAGATCATTACACCAATTATTTGAACTTAAATCAGGAGTTGGCAGACACCGTGCAGTGCCAGCAACGAGTGCTATCCTAATTGTCGGCTTGTGAAAGGAAGATTTAAGATTGGGCAAGGAAGATTTTGTCTGAGCTATTTGAAAGGTGCCGTAACTATTAAAAGACCGCTCAGATCATGTAGGAGGCAATGATGGGCAATCACAATTACAGTAACATGCTGCAATTTTAAATCTGATATCGTTAAAGTGGCTTTCACAACAGAGTTCCCTTTTGCTAACGAAGCTTCTTTTAAGGTACAGTAAGACAAGGGCAAGAGGCCCCCAATTTTTTCCGGCTATAGTGTCAGTCTAGTTAGGATAGGGGTTCGAGTATGTGTGGCGCCACGAGAAAGGAGTTAAATGTGTTCCTGAACCGTGCTCATACGTCAAAACGCCCATATATCTGAAATCATCACTCTCCACTCATATCTCAAGGCACCACTATATTCTACATTAAATCTGTTCAGGTGCATTTTGGGTAATAGATTGGGGTTCATTTTGGGCTATTTAAAGAATTTTTTTCAACATTTCTAAGCTTTGCTTTTTCTTTTTACACATGATGATCCGTTGGGCGATCTTGTAGAATGTGCATCTTTCCATAACGATGGAACTTCCAGTTCATTGACACGAGAATATTCAGAATCTGTTTGCCTGTCTGTCATTCAACGCTTGTCATTTTGCATTCCAACATAAAGGCATTTCTACATTTCAAGTTCTGTTTGGATTAAGCCAAATGGAAAATACAGTATGTCTGGTGGATTCACAGGTGGGAAAACACACCACATGAGTTGGAAGACTGCAGAGCGTGTCCAGGATTAGGTATCAGAAGCAGTTCCAACAAATATTATTGCCTGCTGTGCGCAGCTTCAGTGATGTTTGGATAAGCTCTCATGAACAGGAGGTAGGAAAACATCTCAAACAATTCCACCCCACAAAATTTTATATGTAGTGGTCTAGGTGGAGGAGAGCCTACCAGTTTACAACACACACACAGTGATTAAGCAGAGATGATTTAGATGCTTCAGATGGGGGCAACGGGAAGTGACAAATTACCTGACATTGTTTAAAACTGTCTCTTGCTTTCAATTTCCTAATATTCTTGATTACAATAATGGTTTAACTGGGGTAAATGAAAATCAAAGTATTTCTAGCCATCCATTTTCTACAGTGTTTGTCTCTCTGAGTAGGGCCCAACACGATGACAATCCTTGTCATATGGGTTTGTTACCAGTAGTTGAATGTGTGTCATATTTAACATGTTTTTTCAATTTATGTTGCGATGTGTGTCATTATTATATATTTTTTAAACAAACCATGACTTGAGGTTGTGTGTAAAATAGTCAGATCCGGGTCAGTTCTTTGCAGAACTCGCATTGCTCATAGGTGAGGTGAGTCTGAGCGAAAAGTGTGGTGCACCCTGGACTGGTCGCCATCTTATCGCACACACGCACACACACACACACACACACACACACACACACACACACACAGAATGCTTTTGGAATGTGGCAGGAAACCTACTTTACATTCCTGTGAAAAAAAAACCCATGCAAGCACTGGAGAACATGAAAACTCTACACAGGAAAGCCAGATCCGAAATTTGAATCCTAAACCTCAGAGCGGTGAGGCACATGTGCTATCCACTAGCTCACTGTGCTCGTGTGCTGCCAGAGGAACAATTAAAATTTGAAAAAAAAGCAGGTGACACTTCTTGACAATGCAATACAATACACTTTATTTATTTAGCGCTTTCACAACAGCTGCAGCTGTTACAAAGCACTTTACAAAACAGTTCACATAAAATAAAACACATAACATAAAACACCATAGATGGCAATGGCGAAGGGGCGTGGCCTGGACGGGGGCGTGGTTACTTACAAAAGTGGCACTAAACATGCTGAAGATGAAGTGTATTAAATTTACACAGTTTGAAAATTGAACAGAAAAAAATCCCAAGATCGCCACTATTCTTTCAAGTGAAAATTTGTGCAATTTTGCCTATGCATTCCTGGTGAGCACCAAGATGTAACTCCAAATTTGTTGCTCAAAATCAAAACTAAAAAAGTAAACACATTCCCTGCCATATTTAAGATTTGTTCATGACTTGTATTCATAAAGTGTTGTGTAAATGTGATAAAAAGCTGTTGATTCTTACCTCATACAGTGATAGTGAATATTTATTATGCATACAATTTATTATGCATAACCGTGCTTTCTTATCCAAGACAAAACGTGAATTATCAATATGAATATAAAACGCAAATAAAAACAAATAAATGTTATCATGCTGTTGCTACAAATGCATACCAAATAAAATTGAAAATATCATCCTCGTATATTTGAATAAAAAAGTATATACCTCGGAGTGTACCTGTCTATCGGCGAAGGGCATCAGTGGAGCAGATTTCGTTGCTCCACGGGAGCCATAGTTAATTAAGTCACTACAATACACACAATAAGCTTTGCCTGCTACGTCTGGTTTCTTCAAAAATTGTCCAAGAGCTTCTGTAACTTCGTCGAACTTGGAACCAATTTTAACCTTTACAGTGACTTTTCTGTCAAGCCAGTCCAATCGGAATTTATTCTTGACATTTGAGTCAATTTCTAGGATTAAAGACTCCTGATCTTTCGTCAAAAATTTCATAATTCCGCTCAAAACGATCCCAGAACAATGAATTTGCGAGACGAACAGGCCGCCATGAATCAGGTAAAACAATATGTTACATGCAATTTGATTGGTCCAATCGCTTGTAGTTAACCAATCGCTGGGCCGTTTATAATCGAGCTAAGACTTCCGCAACAAATAATGCCTTCAGTGATCTGATTAGTTGAAGCTTTCATACACGTCCAATCGCAGGGCTGTTTACAAACGGAAAACGGAGAGACTGTTCGGGAGAGCTCGTGAAAACTCGACGATAAGGTACCTGACCGCCCCTAAAATTTTCTCAACGGATTTAGACGATTCACTAAAATGATCAATTTAAGAAATAAAACGGCGGATTTCCGCGGATCCGCGGAAAATTGCCATGTATGAAACACGGACAGTCATGCAATCTTAACCACTTTTCCTGCATACGCTTTGTTGTTTGAAGCAGTTCTAGATGAAAGAGGAGAGAATCCAAGTTTAGGCCACACATGATAAACTCAAGCCAGAAAAGACTGTTTGTAGTCTCCCCAAAGACCTTAATTTATGATGAGGTTTGCTACACGTCCAAGCGGCCGAAACGGAAGCATGTATAGTATTTGGTTCAAATCTGAAATTAAAAACATCTTGTCCAGATATACTTCAGCAACACTCAAATAAAAGCACAATGAGTCACCCATTCCCAAATTGTTAGTTCAGTTCATTATTATGATGAGATGTATATTTCATCCCAATTCTGTCATGCATGAATTCCAATGTATTGTGCTTATTTATTTGAAATTCTTTACATGAAAATTTTTGCCCGACTGTACCTTTCTGTCGCTGTATACTGTCGAGACTGGAGAAATGTGATGTCGCCATCTATCGACTGAATTCATGTATTACCTGAATATTAACCACCAAAATCCAACACTTCGAGGTGAAGTGCTAAATCCAAACATGCCTCATATTGATTATAGCTGGTGCGTGTTTTTCTTACCTTTGTGGGATCATCATAAAATATTCCGATACAAGAGAGCTCAGGTCCGATACTGTTAGCCTCTTTAAACAGTTCAGCACATTTTTTATAAGGTCCTTCCTTAAACTTGTAGACGAACATCAGCTTTCTTATAGGAGGAGATCCAGTTAATATAATGATATCTGACAAGAGTCCGGAGTACAAAAAGTAACCTGCTAATATCGAAATAGTGACGAACAAGCTAACAGCCACACACAGACTCGTCCACTCTGACATCATAATAATGACAGTCGGTGATAATAATCTTTTACTTGCTTTAAAAATCGTCCTGTATTCACAACTAGGACACGGTGTTGGATAAAGCCACAATTGGATAAACGCATGAATTTTCTTTCATCCAATGTGGACTGAAATTGTGATGCATTTAGCGATGAAACCACCTGGTCGCAGGATGAATGAACGAAAGAAACTTCCTGGAATGTACCATTACAGCCAGTAATTGGGGTGCGGGGGTAATAGTTTTTAAACACCCCGGTTGTTGACGGCACCACCAAAAGAAAATTAGTTTTTCAGATGAACGTCTCATTTTCCATTTTGAACACATTTAACGTTAGGAATAACTTTAATTGTGAAATTCAGCCGAAAAGTTAAAACGAGGTACACTGTGACCGCTGCGTTTCCTTGTGTCCGTGTCAACAAAAAGAGGGCTGGTCTATTTTTTTTTTTTTTTATAATGCGCAAACTGGACCCGCTTTCCACATACAGTACATAACCTATCCCCTTTAAAAAAGAATGAATTCCACTCCCTGAATAACAATGGCTGCGAGACGGTTTAACGACGTGACAGCTAAATTACTGACTCTCTGGGAAGTCGGACTTCGGAGTGTCCAAAAAAAAAAAAAACAAACAAACAAATACGGGAATAACCTGAAAAATCCAGAAGGCCAGAGCTCATTTTTGAACACACAATTTCAGAGCTGGCAGATGCGTTCAACACTCTACTAATTTATTGCCTACCGCAATGTTATTTCTTAAAACCTCTTTTGTCAGTATCAATGAAGCATTTATTTTCAGGAATATGGGAAAGTTTGATTGTTAATGTCAATCAAAACATACTTGATAGTAGTTTCCGATATAGTACTTGCAGAATACGACTCGAAAAAAAGTGCAGTATTCATTGGTTTTATTCAAATCTATATCAAACACAATGGCTTTTTTAGGATAAAAAATGCGTTTTGCTCAGCTAATGCTGTATTTTACAGTTAAACGTAAGTCCCTGAAACAGCTTTTGTCTCGAATTTGCGTTGACTCTTCCGGCTCATTTCCGGTTTTACACAGCTGGACTCAAGCTTAACGCAAAGCGAAACTCGACTCGTCCAACATGGCCGGCCAGGAAGATCCAGTGCAGAGAGAAATTCACCAAGATTGGGCCAACCGGGAGTACATCGAAGTCATCACGAGCAGCATCAAGAAAATTACTGACTTCCTTAACTCTTTTGGTAAACATTTTCTTTCTACGGTGTATGATTTAGGTTCGAGTTTTCTGGCGTTTGGCTAGCAGGCTGGCGATGTCCTCCGTAGCCACTCCCAGATAGCATCTAGCTTGTGGGTTTATATTGTTTTCTTCACACCTGGCACAATGATGTCGAGCTGCATTGCAGCATTATGATATAGTTTGCTTGTTGGACAATTCTCGCATTAAACAATACAGCAAACCCAAACTGATGGTAATAAGTGCTTTCAATTTGCCTGTTGGTACCGATGGTTCGCCACAGCTACCAACATATTTTGTTTGGCATCTAGACTGAATATGAACGTTCCATACATGTCTGTTCATGATGTGTAGACGTCTACTGTGGTGGTGGCGGTGGTGAATATATCTTTAGAATACGCTGATGACTATGCGTTTTTGATGTGTCTCTGTTAGACATGTCGTGTCGATCCCGCTTGGCTACCCTCAATGAGAAGTTGACAGCCTTGGAGAGGAGAATCGAATACATTGAAGCAAGAGTAAGTATGACGTGTTGGCGTTTGCGATCTTGCTCACGTGCCTCGCACTGTTTATTACACAGGTGTATTGGGGCGACACGGTAAATAAAAACGAATTGTGATTGGGTGAATATTAGAATTCCGACACGAAGCTGAAAGCAACAGTCGCAGACTTGCCACGTTTTTTTAATTGGCAACACCACCTCGTCTTTCTTGATTGATTTCACCTGAAATAAATTCAATAATATAAAATAAATTCAGACATACTATCTTTCTTTAATGTCAGACGTACTATTTTTCTTTTAAAAATGTTTTCATCCCACCAAAATCACAAGTAGCTGTCATGTATATGCCCGGCCCCAAGATACTGAAATGATACCCACAGATCTCATAGATTATTACTCCAATAATTTTGAAGTAAGGTTGCATTATATTGGAAAAACTTGCAACATGCGGTATGGGTGTTACATTTTACAATATCAGTGATATTGTCCTGCGATTGGCTAGCAACCAGTTCAGGGTATAGCCCGCCTACTGCCCGTAGACAGCTGGGATAGGCTCCAGCACGCCAGCGACCCTCGTAAGGATAAGCGGATTAAAAAATGGATGGATGGATGATATTGTCATATTTAACATGTACATAAAGAAATTACATGTATATCATCTAACGAAGTAAACATTTTTTTTCATTCAGGAAAAAAATGAACGTACAGTTCTTTAGTGTTACTAAGACCACTCAATACAGTTCTCCCATTGGATGGCGATGCGCATTTAAGGTTGCATCTGATTGGTCAAAGTTAGATGAAAGCATGCAATTTCATATGAATTTATTGCACATCTTTTGCATTCTGCGCTGCATGTGCCATTATTACAATGACAATATTTTTTTTTCCGACATATTGTGCCTGCTATGTATGGGTAGAAAATAAAAGCTCCATCCATCTGAGCCGCTTCAATAACAAAACAGTAGTCTCACAATTTAACAAAGAACAAAAAAAACACCACTTTACAGGCTTTAGTTTTCATCCTCATAATTGTTTTCTTCTCCATCCCGTGTTCCTGGGTCTAACGATGACGGAACTCGGTCAACTTTGCACTCATTGAACTCTCTCCCCATACAGTGTTTTGGGTGTTTATCCGTGTCAATATGAGCTTTGAGCTCTGCGACCAGCACCTTTTTTAGACACAAAAACATTTTCCTGCAAGCTTTGCACACTGTTACCTTTATCCTGTTGTTTCAAAGTTGTTAAGATCCCAAGTCGTCCTCGTTTTATTTCAAGTACAGTGGAATCTCTGTGTGATTCAGCTCTTCCCAAAAAGTCTGGGTGAAACCAACTTGTAAAAAATTAGAAGTCATATTTCCCCTAGGAAATAATGTAAATCTGAGTCATCTGTTCCAGACATCCAAAAAGATTACAAAATTATACATTTGAGAAGATGACTATAGTTTTACATTAAGCGCACCATGTTAAAGCAATTTAAATGACAAAGAAAATGGAGAAATTAATATTAAACCACCACGTTAAAACAATTTAAATGACAAAGAAAAGGAGAAATGAACATTAAACATCACACTTAGATTTGTGGATTTCTGACACTTACGATCTCACCAGTGATCAACAAACTAGTACCTGTTTAGCATCCCGCTCTGTTCACAATAGACACGATAGACAATAGAAGCATAGACGAACACTAAAACACAAGCCTTTCAACTGCCAGAAACAAAGGGATAAATATAACATGAGGGATACCTTTTGAGTTCCAGAAAAGGGTAGGTTACTCAAATCAGCATTGCTGTGTGCCATTTTGCACCAGCGCTTTACACTAGATTGAACCGCTATAAGTTCAAGTTCAAGTCAACTTTATTGTCAAATGAGTACATATAAGAGTGTATTGCGCTGTTTGCTTGTAACGTTATGAGGTTCCAATAAATATGGCAGCCATGTATAACCTCGAAGAGTAAACACTGTTGTATAAGCCTTAAAAAAAAAAGATAATTTTCCAATGGCAAAACAAACAAAACCTTGAATATTATGTTCCAATGTGCACCGTGTGGCCCGCGAGTATTTAATTTTAGCGTTTTTTTTTTTTTTTTTTTTTTTTTTTTTTTTGGTGCTATTCTTTTTGTAACTTTTAAATATGCCATACTACTGATATACATTCACACATTTATTTGTTTTTACAGGTAACAAAAGGCGAGACCTTGACTTAAACTTCGTCATGGAAAATTGCAGTATCCCGATGCTATCCTTCCATCTCCCAGGAGCCCACTTATTCTTTTTTTTGAGTTTGCGTGATGGATTCCACCCTCCTTTTTTGATGCTAATGTTTAAAATGTATCACTAGTTTTGCTTGTTTTATATGATGCCACCACCGTGTGTGTAGTATACAGGAAATGGCCATCTGAGTGTGTGTTGCTTGGGCCTGGTATTTTTAAGAAACAAAAAAATAACCATCAAAAACTTTGCTTTGAACATTTTGGGGACTTTGGTACTTGTGTGGTAACAAGTTACGTTGGACCACTTTACATAATGTCGATGATACAATACAGAATTGATGAGTGGGGACCATCCTTTTGTGCCAAGTATTGTGTGGTCTTTAATAAGAACTGTGTGTACAGTGCACTCTTTGCTCATATGTCATTTAAATGCTGTAATAAAATATGAGAAAATCCCAATTGAAAATGAAACCAACCTTGAATTATTTATTATGGGGGCATTGGATCTTGTCATTAATTTGTTTGAAATTTGTAATACAACCCTCCTTGTACCTCCATTGTGTAGATGCTTAATGTATAATACTTTGCAGTTTCATACCGCTGTGAACTTCGGCCAAAATATGCTTTAATATTAAGTGAATAGAACATGAAAAGTGTTAAATAACCATGAGGAAATTTGGACAGTGTTTGTGACGGCTATTTCTGCATGCATTGGATTATAGTTTCCCTTTTTATTTGGTCTGATCAAGATCTAATTGGAGGCTGCTGCCACTTAGTTATACAGTAGTATTAAACTCTTTACATTTACTCCCACCCCCTGAAAAAAAACTTGAGCTCATTTGAATACTTCCCTATTAAACAGGCAGTTAAGATTTTTAATTATCAGGAACAGCATACTTGTCTCCCCAGGTAAACAAGTTGTAGGGCACATACAAAGTTTTATTGACTGGTTTCATGAAATGACTGTGCATATTTACATTTCACCTTGGAAATAAAATATTAAATGTTTCCAAATAGCCTCCGCGATGTCCACACGTACTGTTGCCACTGGTTGGGAATCACTATACCACGGGATGTCTAAAACGCCAACAGTCATCATCCTCTTTTTATACCATCGGTGTTCCAGAGAATTGAGCATCAGCAAACAGAAGTGAAGAGTAACAACTTGGCAGTGGTAGGAGAGCAACATAAAAAGATTTTGTCACAAAGACCTTGGCATAAGAACACGTAAATCACTCAATCAAACTATATTTATATCGCACTTTTCATTCATAGAAATGCAACTCAAAAGTGCTGTACAATGCAAAACACATACATACATACATAAATACATACATACATACATACCACACACACATACATACATAATTCACATACAGAAATAAATACATGCACACATACTTTATTACATCTATCCATACACTCACGTACATACAGACACACACACAAATATATATAAGATAAAATAAGTATATAAATATGTTATTTAAAAGCCAAGCTGAAAAAAGATGTGCCCTAATTAAGCCTCCTCTAAAAAACACGTAAACAATGTCAATTGTAATGTATTCCTGAATATTATTTGTTATATCTTATCACTTCATCATAAAATCGTATAAGGTGAAAATGAAATATAAACGATAAACGATGTCTTCGAGGAGGACTTATCCGTCGCCCAAACCTCCTGTAAGGCAAAATCGGGTGACACTGCACATACGTGATGCAGTGAAAACCCCGATGCATCTTGGGAAGAAGAAGGCGTCGTCGTTCTTTTATGAGGGACGTGCTTCATCGTCGCTGCTTCAACGATTTCTAAAATATACAAATAGCTAAGGAGTATTTGCAATACCACACTGGTGAGTTTGTGCACACTGAAAATGTCATTGTGGCACCGTTCATTTATTTCAGTTCACAGAGTTAAAATTTCTTCAAATGTTTGAAATCACGGAGTTTCAGATGAGTCCACTTGAGCTGTGTTGTGCGGCCATCGTGTTTGAGCCTTTCAGTTGCCCCATTTTGCCTTTGTGAATGCATGTCCAGTTGTTGTTTTTTTTCTGAACATTTGTATCAGCTTTTTTTAATGCTCATTTTCTAGAGGTCGTGTGGAAACAGTCGAGACAGATGGGAGCAGATAAGAGGTGAGTTGCAGCTACATGATAGCAGTTCACTCTTAGGTCTGTGGTCAACAAACTATTGAAACTGAGAGCTGCTTCTGGGAGACTGATTAATACGAAGGCCTACCCGTTTTCTACATACTTTTGGAATAGCAATTGCTCAGATTTTTCAAATGATCGCTTGTACGAAATTCCTAGGAAATCACAATGTACTGCCACTGGTGAGCTTTTCGTCCTTGCATTGAATTGCTCTGCCTGACGCTGTTCGCCACTGATATGGAGAGCTGAACAGCCATATTTCATAAATAAATTGTCATATTTGAACATCATAAGTGGAACTGGATAAATTGAACAATCTGATTCTCAGGGATGTTATTTTGGCATACTTTTGACTCGTATTTGCAATCGCCTGTTGAATAGGATAAGTCGGACTGAACGGAGCGGCAGGTATGGATCTGACGCGCCCCGTGATGCTTCTGATTGGCGCGACAGACGAGAAAGGGATCAAGAACGTGATCGCCGTTGGTCTGATGAGAGACGCGGTGAGCGCAATGAAGGAGAGCGAGACAGAGATCGTCGAGGATCCAGAGACAGTCCAGAGGTGATGACAGTACAGTGATACACTACACTTGTCACATAGGTCTGGTCGGAAATGCGTTACAGTGGAGAGTAAGCAGATTTAAACAGCAAAATACCAGGCAACTTACTAAGTGACCAGAGAAAAAGAAATAAGCATAAAGAAAGATACACAGCCAAACGGAAAGCTGAAATTAAGTTGGACGTTCCACCTACGTACAATACATTGACCCAAAAACAGATGCCAGAAATGGCCGCTTCTGAATAAATGCGGAAGCCATTCCCATGGTAACATACATGGTGAACTTTTTCCAAAGATGGAAATAAAGCGCTAAACTATCAAAATGGCCCTTAAGAAAAGAGAAACTGCTAAAGGGAGTGTTAATGGAAGTGCTCATCACACAGGAGCAGAAAGATCTGTGCTCTTCCTCTCGCGTCTTGTAACCAGGCTATATTTGTGTTGTTGTGATTTTTATAAGACCGATAAATGAGAAATCACCCGCTGGTGATAGCGTGAGTGAGGCAATCCAAGAATGATAAAAAATATATTTGAAAAATAAATAATCATAGATCAAAAAAGTTCTGTCGCGAATTAATCTTTAAAATGACAATATGACATCCCAGTTAATATTTTTTTAATAGAAAAACACGTTTCCCTGAATTAGCATGTTAAAATCAACTAATGAATTTAAAAAGTAAGGCATAATAAGAAACACTTGAATTAGATTATCTCCATGTTATTATGGAAGTCAACTTTTTCAGTTAGGAACTGTAGTCCTCTTTGTTTCCCCCCATTATATTTATTTTTAACCACACACTGTATTTGATTATTGAAATGTGTGGTTTCTTTGGCCTTTATGAATTGATGGATAGTTTACATTTTATATTGCACTTCAATGTCCAACTAGGTACTGGAGTTGAGAGTGACCATTGTCTCTATAACTTCTTAATGCATCATATCAGCTGCAAGCTTGTTACTGTTTTGACTGCATTGTTCCTGTCAAATCAAGATTTATTCTAAGTTATTAAATTATTATTTATGTTAATTGTTTTTTTTTGTTTTTTTTTTGTGGTGATATATACCGTTTACCATGTAGGGATGCAATTGATACAGTGATGTAAATTTTGGGCCCCCAGTTTTAGGTAAAACTATGTACGCATGTATGTCCCATGATAAACGGGGCTTCACTGTGTCTCTCATTCCAATTGTTGAATGATGCGAGTGGAACTGATGCGCTGCCCTTGTATGTGTTCTAGCCAAGAGAGCGGAAAAGACGCAACAGCGACAGATCGGAAGATGGTTATCACTCTGATGGCGACTACCCAGATCAAGATTACAGAAGAGAACCAGGAGATGAGAAGAGGAGCAAGACCATCATGCTATGGGGTCTTTCCTCTCACGTCACAGAGGAAGATGTGTGTTTTGGGTTTTTTTCTTCTTCCCCTTGCATGCAGACAATCGTGTGGAAGGAAGGCTTTTAGGATTGTAATGATCTGACCCTTTTGTGCATCACGCAGATATGTTTTGCCATTGATCAACTGGAGGGTCCCCAGCCTGCCGATGTCAGACTGATGAAAAAGAAGACAGGTGAGACAAGGATACGTGACGGACCTTGACTTTCCCCTAGCCTTTGACCCATAGGGCAAATCTGCTTCCAGTCAGACCCATTTACCCAGAACATGGTTCGATAAGTTCTTAAAAAAAACAAAAAAAAACCTCAAATGATGCTTTTCAAGTGTCATCCTTAGGATTCCTGTACAGGTAAGAAGAGCAGTAGGTCCAGGTTTGTTACATAGCGTGGCGTGCGCAAGGGTTTCAGTGGTATTGGGCAATGTTTTCCTTCCTCCTTTTCGTTTTACTGTGGTAAAACTCATAAGGATTGGCCTGTTGTTTACCGAACAAGGCCTGGGTCGTGAAGCAGTTTGTGGAACAGTTTTAATAATATGCCCATGGACTCTTAACTAACACGCCTCCCGTCTATATTTGAATGCTGTCTCTAGGTATAAGCCGAGGTTTCGCCTTCGTGGACTTTTATCACTTGCAAGATGCTACCCGATGGATGGAGACCAATCAGGTTGCTTCACAATCGCCAAGTCTAGTGTTAATCTTGGAGATCGAGGCAAAATTACCCCAAAGGCAACCTAAATGCTTTGAGCCGAAACTTTTTTTTATGTCCATTATGTGAATTTTTTTTCCCCCTGGATGATACTGTATTTTGAGGTAGTATATTGTAATACCAGTACTATACTGCAAATTTCTTTGGACTCGTGAGGCCTTTTTTAAATATACAGTACTCTTAATACACAGTTTACGCTGGCATTACTGATTAGACTTGGATAGCCCCATGCAAAAAAACTTGAATCCATGGGGGATTTTTTTTCTTCTTTTTTTTTTTAATAGTCATTTTGCCAACATTTTTGTGGGGAGCTCATCTGTGGTTTTCCAGAACGCAGTCAGACTTGTCTTTTAGGGTCACGTAATACACTTTACTCCTGCTCACCTCGAGCACTTGGGTCCCAAACACTTAAAGATCCTTCTACACATCACATACATCACGTCTGTCTTTAACAAAGGATACATTCCGGGGGTCCCTCCCCCCTCCTCTCCCCTTCCAAAATGGTTGCTCTGTTGAGTTGAGATCAACACACGCCACAAACAACCGGGTAACATTTCTATTCCTCTTTCAGAAACGTCTGGCCATCCAAGGGAAAAATGTGGACATGCACTACAGTCATCCCAGACACAACTACGGCGACTGGCTCTGCAATACTGTAAGTTGATGCGTGGTCTTGAGTTCACTTTGAAAAACTACCACACTCTCCATGCATGAAAATAGGTCGAGTTTCATATAGCACCAGTCCTTTTTGTCTTCATTTAGCTGTATATTTTCATAAGTATGAGAGGCTATGTGGTATCCCAGGTAAGTCGGATGTGCTGCACCAATATAGACTTCAGCTTGTCTCAGGCAGCACTGTGCAGGAGGGCATTGTGCAGGTGTATAATAAAAATGATGTTGAACGGTTACTTGCAGTGTGGCCTGTACAATTTCCGGAGGCGGCTGAAGTGCTTCAGGTGTTCAGCAGCTAAAGTCGGTAAGTAGTTAAATCAACAGGAGGTCACCGACTCCCCAACAATGCAAGCAGGCTGCGGCAACAATGTTGGGATGCAGCCCAGTGTTTATTTTGGGGACTTCTAGAAGCGTTTTAAGATGGACAATTGTCCCGTCCCGCTTTTACATTTGACTCAGCTCAGACGGGAGGCAGAGCATGCACTTCAGAGAAAATCCCGCTCAATTGGCTGAATTACAAACCTTGGTATTATCTCGAAAGACCTCTGAAAGGGTTTTAGTGATGGTCCTTTGTGTTGACTGGCCTAAAAGTCACATTTATGCACCAAGTCTGTCTTTTTCCTCCACAGAATGTGAGATGAGCAGTAATTCTGACGTCAATGAATCTCAGCCCGGTGGCGACTTCTGTGGGGACAGTAAGGGCGTTTAATTTTACAAATATATTGCACCACTTCATTTGGAACAGAAGGTCATGTGTTTGATTTGCTCTTTCTCATTCACAGCAATCATCCTGAGAAATATTGCTCCCCAGAGCACTGTGGAAGGCATCATGACCGTCCTGGCACCATATGCTAATCTTTCGCCGAGCAACATTCGCTTAATCAAGGACAAACAGACGGGCCAGAACAGAGGATTTGCCTTTGTTCAACTGTCTTCTCCTCTGGTAAAACCATTGTCTTTTTTGATGACACTTTCTCTCTCAATGACTATATTGTTGAAATATCAATCAGTACATTTCTACCGTATTTTTGGTCACAGGAGGCCTCTCAGCTGCTAACCATCTTACAAGGACTGCAGCCTGGTCTCAAACTGGATGGGAAAACAATTGGAGTGGATTATGCCAAGAGTGCTCGAAAGTGTGTCCAACTTCCTTGCTTTGTGACTGATGAATGGATGTATCTTGAGTGGGCGGTAATTGTTCTTTAATTGTAACTCTAGGGACCTACTACTCCCTGATGGGAATCGCGTCAGTGCCTTTTCTGTTGCTAGCACAGCTATTGCTGCAGCTCAGTGGTCCTCAAGTCAGGTAAAAGCATTGCCTTTTTTTTTCTTCCTTTTTGAGTCAATCTCTGCAGGTTTATGATTGTGTTGCTTTTCCAGCCCCAGCCAAACGCCGAAGGAGTTTCCGAGTACAGCCTCTTGCACGAAGGGTACACTCCAATGTCACAGGTTAGTAGAACAGAAGAGGTCGCCAGTTGCGCACTGGCTACTGTAAATCCAGTAAATGCGTCTCTAGTTCCATCTAGTGGCAGAGCAGCATATGGCCCCAAGAGACATTTTATTCAGTCACTTGTAGTGTGATTTACTGACCATTTTTGCCTTTTTTTTTCCAGTCATACTATCATCAAGCCAGCACCTCACAGGAGAATGGGATTCTTGGAGGTATGAAACGCTGAACTTATCATTATCATCATCATGTTTCTATGCCCCGTAGTAGTTGGCAACATTTTATCGGCATAATTACAGCTGCCCCTAGTATGAAGCTTGTTCCGACTGCTGCTGGGGTAGTTCTCTCCCCTCCCGTGCAAGTCTACCAGCCCCATATAATTGGCCAGCCTGCTATTCAGGTATTGTGGTTGTTTGTACTGCTAATGGAGTGAACAGTGTTCCAGAGGTGAAATGACAAATGTATTGCTTACAGGCATTGCAGCTGGCTCAGCAGTTGGAAGCCAAATCTCAGGCAGGACATTTCCCAGGTGCCGATGCTGTGACTGCTGCCCCGGTAACGGCTGCCGCCACAGCTACGACCTCGGGACAAAAGACGGACGCCTCCACTGGTATCAACATTTTGTGATTATTACCATGTTCAGCTAACTACTTTCCTTTTGTTGTTTCGATTGATAATGCCTTTTAATTGACGCAGTTGTTCCGGATACATCGACTTATCAATATGATGAATCATCTGGCTATTATTATGACCCTCAGACTAGCTACTACTACGACCCAAACACGCACGTAAGCAGCACACAATTACAAAAGTGCATCTGTCGCGATCAGTGTTGGGTCATTATCTGGTATTATTCACTTTTGATTGTTTTCCCCTCCTCAGTATTACTACAACTCTCAGACTCAGCAGTATCTTTATTGGGATGGTGAGAAGCAGACATACGTCCCCGTGTCAGTCGATGCGAATGCTGCCCCTGCTCCACCCGCAGCAAACGCGAAAGAACCCCGTGAAGGCAAGGAGAAAAAGGAAAAGCCCAAGAGCAAAACTGCCCAGCAGGTAACATGTTTGTCTTACAGCAGCATAGTGACTACATTTTTTTTTCTGTCATGTTCTCTTTTGACACAATGATTTGTTTCCAGATTGCCAAAGATATGGAACGCTGGGCTAAAAGTCTTAATAAGCAAAAGGAAAACTTCAGGAGCAGCTTCCAGCCAATCAGTCAAGAGGAAAGGAAGGAGGCTGCTGCTGCTGATGCTGGCTTCACGCTTTTTGAAAAGAAGGTAGCGCAGTATATTTATTAACTTCTGTTGTATGTTACTCTTTGCTATTCTGTCTCTAAGTGGATATTATTACATTTTCAGCAAGCCGGTGTACTAGACAGAATCATTCCCGAGATGATAAATGTTCCTGAAGAGGACGCGGCCACCAGCTCCTCCAACACTTCCAAGGTTAGTCTTTTTCTCGCTTTGGAGCTGATCAAATGAGTGTTTCGATTGGAGTGTAAAAAGTGATTTGTTCTGTTAGTGTGGCCTTGTGGCAGCCTACAGCGGAGACAGTGACCCCGAGGAGGCAGCCGACGGTGGAGAGGGAGGCCAGGACAAGTTGACCGACTGGAAGAAGCTCGCCTGCTTATTGTGTAGGAGGCAGTTTCCCAATAAAGAAGGTTTAATACGGCATCAGCAGCTGTCTGACCTCCACAAGGTAACATTTATTTGTTTATTTGCCCTGATTAATTAACAATGTCAACTTACTGCTCACATCACATGTTCCTTCCCAGAAAAACCTGGAAGTTATGCGACGATCCCAAATGAGTGAAGCTGAGCTGGAGGAGTTGGAGAGAAGAGAAACGGAGGTTTGCCTTCAGGCTTTTAATGCTTTTAGGTTTTTTTCCGAGTAGCACATTTGCTTTGCTTTATAGCCCATGTTTACAAATAGACTCATTAATTCTTTGTGTGTGTAGTTAAAGTACAGAGACAGAGCAGCCGAGAGACGAGAAAAATATGGCATCCCTGAACCTCCTGTCCCCAAAAAGAAGAAATACAATCAACCAACACCAGTTGTGTAAGATTTTTTTTTTTTATTCATAACTTTAACACTCTATTGTTTACTTGTGTGTTGTAATTACATTCTAATCTGTTTCTTCCTTTCCTGCAGTAACTACGAGCAGCCTACCAAAGATGGCCTCAACAGTGACAATATTGGCAACAAAATGTTGCAAGCTATGGGCTGGAAGGAGGGCAAAGGCCTTGGTCGCAATCAGCAGGGCATCACTGCACCCATTCAGGTGTTTAGGAGGGGTTGCTTTGTAAACCATCAACTAGCTGTATTGAAATTACAAATAGGGAGATGTTATACTCACACACTTGATTTTGTCCCCCCCCCTTCCCTTCTCATTCTTGCAGGCCCAGCTAAGAACCAAAGGAGCCGGACTTGGGACTAAAGGCAGCAACTACACCCTCTCTGCATCGGACACGTACAAAGATGCAGTCCGCAAAGCCATGTTTGCTCGCTTTACTGAGCTGGAGTGAACGAGATGAACAGTGAAAGTGGTACAACACATCCTCCAGCGTGTGTTCATTACTTTACTTCTAGCCACCATGTCAAAAAAAAAAAAAAGAATTTCACATGTAGGCATATTAAATAAGTAAATATAATTTATGTTGTACATATGCACAGTCAAAAGTAAATCCTGTACATATTTTCTTCTTTTTCTGTGTGGTGCTAATAGGATATTCCTTAGTACATCAGAGATTGTACAGTTTATACAAAAGGTTTTGTCTGTTTACAGCAAATAAACTACATTAAAAAAACTGTCTTGTCCCTTAAAAAAAGTCACATGTTTACCTGGTGTGCAAATGATGTATAATTTAACTGCGGTGAGCATGCCAATTGTACATATCCAAAGGCCCATCTTGGTTTTGAACAGAAATAAAAGCTTCCGTTTCTTTGCTGACAGTCGAAATAAATTGTGTAAATATATCAGGGGCTTGTCATGCGCCATAAATGCCTCTGCCTTTGCAATGTCGTGCTGGGTCAAATCCTCAACTCAATTTTCTGGGTATGAATGGCTCAGTCCTGGGTTTGCTATTTCAAACCCAACTTTTTTTTGCTGTAGAAACATTTTCGAAATTTTTAAATGATACACCGTACAACAACGTGATTAAAAATGCTATTCTTGAGTTCCTAAGCATGTCCACTGTAATATAGGATTGAAAAAAAAATGCTGCTGTTGATGTACCAGTTGTGCTTATTTAGTGTTGGCAGTGAACTTCAAAAGTGTGGTAAGAGTACCACTGATGCTCTGGGCGCGCCCCCCCCCGCCCCCCCCCCCCCCCAGTTTGAAGCATCGCAATGGTACTCTTGACCAATTGTGTTTTTTTGTTCGGTCTCATGTTGTCAACATGTGAACAGGATGATCAAGAGGACAGTTTAAGTATCAATAAGTACCAATTGGAACCAGGAAATATCAATACATTGATGCGTCAAAGATTTTTTTTTTTTTTATTGCCTTTAAGCTCTTGATAGAAAAAAATGCCGGGTTGTTTTCCTAACCTACTTGCTGGGTATCTGTGGCTTTTAAACAGATTGGGTTACTTTACCGAGGTTGGGTTGATTATTTTGACCCAGTATAAAAAAAGGTGTATGGATACCCTGATAACCAAAGTCACCAATTTCTTGGACTCAACTCTGAAGTACATACCTGTCAACTCATACGGTTTAGCCATATTTTATAAGGATTTTGTGGTGAATCTTACGTATATGGCCATATCGCACATATACGGATTCTGAAAATTTCCGTTTTTTCCCCCCCAAACAGTTCCGTTTGCTTTTGCCCAGAATGGTGCTCGTCTACTCGAATGCTTTCATTTCCGGTAACATTCCAGTAAATCACGTGGTTCCTAGTTGAAAACAGCAGAGTATTCATAAGTATTCTAAGTAGAATGATGATTAGACATTCACCTGCCATTGTATTATGGAAATCTACAATAAATATCATTAAACATTTCGTGGGTTTTTTTCTGCGGTTATTTTGACATATAAAATGCTTTGGTATGTTATAAGGATTTTTGCTCTTTATAAGGATTTTTTTGGTAGTTTATATGGGTTGGCGCTCCGAAAGGTTGACAGGTATGGAAGTAGTTTTTCACCCCTGGTGGATCAAGATCTTGACTCAACATGTTGGGTCAAATCCTCAACTCAATTTACTGGGTACAGTATAAAAAACCCCAGCAATGGCTCAGTTCTGGGTTTGCTATTTCAAACACAATGTGTGTTACTGTAAGCTTATGTTAAATTATTAATTATTTTCATTTTATATTTGAGCATTATATAATTTAGATAACTATAACATTATAAAAAACCCCAGCAATGGCTCAGTTCTGGGTTTGCTATTTCAAACACAATGTGTGTTACTTTTAACCCAGCTGTCATGTATTGAGTAGGTTACGTCCTGACGTGATGACGTAAGACGCGGATAAGAGGAAGGAAAAATGGACACTTGTGGAGTGGCTGGCTGTTAGTTCACCGATGTTGAATGAATTAAGAGAAAGAGGACGCTTTATGTCTTGATTCAATTGGGAGCGCTCAGCCTAACTGA
>NW_017805625.1:7316958-7343451 GCF_001891065.2 Hippocampus comes | reverse complement strand
TTTTCTTTCTTTCTTTCTCTCTTTCTTTCTTTCTTTCTTTCTTTCTTTCTTTCTTTCTTTCTTTCTTTCTTTCTTTCTTTCTTTCTTTCTTTCTTTCTTTCTTTCTTTCTTTCTTTCTTTCTTTCTTTCTTTCTTTCTTTCTTTCTTTCTTTCTTTCTTTCTTTCTTTCTTTCTTTCTTTTTATTCCATTACGGTTTATTATGTTTGAATTACCCCATTGGTGCGCCGCACTGGATTGATCCGGTTGAAAGGACTACGGTAGCTGATAAAAAAAAATAAGAAAACATATTACATATGAAAGACGCTGAAAATCTGAAGACCATCTATCGCCACATAACACGAGCAAGAATCTGCTGTTTTTTGGGGGGGGGGGCATTTTTTGCCATTACAAAAATTATGCACAGTACTGTAGCACATTACAACCCAAGACAAAAATAATTGACCCTCCCAAAAAAGTCCCATATTTTGCCGATCATTCTCGCTGTGGTTAAGTGAAACAAACAGAAAAGAACAAAGTAATATAAACAGTCAAATATTCCGCCTGTATTTCATATATTTATTATTGCTAGCATTGAATGATCAGAAAGTTATTTTATTCATCCATCCATTATCTGAAATGCTTTATTCTCACTCGGGTCCAGGCTGTGTCCTTCCTGATATATTTAGGGCATAACACAGAATTGGGATCTTCCTAAAAAAAAATACAGATTGATCAAAACCCTTTTTTGGGTCATGGCGGGGCATCGTTTTTGACTTTGGCCCCCAATCTAAACACCAACAACCTGTTGTATGGATTTTTTCCTGCTGGGTCCTAGTTGGCAGATAAGCCCGGCTGCGGTCAGCGAACTCTGCACGTTCTCACCAGTTCAAGCAGACGTAGCGCAGGTGTTTTTTTTTCATCCGGCAGGGGGGTCAGCTGTGCGATCGAGATCCTCGGGGCTGCAACGGAAATCCACTTTCACATAATTGGTCCGAAAATTCTTTTTCATTTTCTACAACTAATGTCTCTCTTTTCATTTATGCCAGTGTAGAACATTCAAATATTCTTCCAATAGACGGTGGTCGGTACATGAAACCTATGTAACCAACTGTTGCCATTCATAAAACAAGAATAAATTATGGCTTCTTGTGAGAATATCATTTAATTTATTGGTAAATTGAGGCAATATTATCATAATTTCAGTATTTCTTTTTCTTGTGACATTTTTGTTTGGTGCTGTGCCTTTACATTTTCCGAACTTGGCTCAATAAATGTTGGGAAACACTGCATCAAGAAATGCTAGGCTTGAAATCAGATTGCGAGCGAGCCGCACCATCTCATCGGAGGAATATAAACATTTGCACAGCCATGGCAACATCTTGTAAGAGTCTCTTCAGAAGAGTGGACGCTGTTTTTAGCTTCAATTTGCTCTTGCAAGTGTGTGAAAGCCTGGTGTGATAGCCTGGTGTTCCAATAGTTTAGACCAAAATTTTCTAAGGTATTAGCCAAGATGAGCATCTGAAAATTTGGTCAACTATGATATGCGGACTGCTACTGGAGGCCAAAAACAAACTTCTCGTGGTGGTTTTGTCAACAGGCATGACGTTGGACCCACATCCACTCACCTCTTTTGGGAAGAGGCTACTGGCAATGGACTTTGGATAGAAGGGAAAATATTTGCTTGTTCTCGATGTGTTTTTTTTTTAATGTAGAACAAAGACTATGTGGAAATGTACAATTTGGTATTTGTAATTTTGGCACTTCCTTGAAGTCATAGAAATGAGTAGTTTGTTTGAAATGTCCGTTCAGTGCATCTTCGTTTGTCTATGTATAATCAGAGTATATGACATTTTATTGATCTATTATATTAAATTACAATCAATAAATTTGATTAAAAATAAAAAAACATGGCAGAATCTGTTGGCAATTATAAAGAAATACTTTATTGGCAAGGTGAAAATAATTTTCCTGTGAAAAAATGTCCACAATCCTTTGTTAATTAACATTTTAAACGTTAAAAAAACAATGGCACTACAATGAACCGCCAAACTGTACAGTATCTCATAATGCCAAACGCCTTTGAACTCGCTCGCAGTCTTTTCTCAGACAGGTCAGGCAAGGTGACCTTGGCAAAATAGTTGTAAGTACATACCATTCCTCGGGTCAAAAGTTTGACTTTGGCGTTTGCATGTTCTCTCCGTGCCTGCTTGGTTTTTCTCCGGGTACTCCGGTTCTCTCACACATTCCAAAAACATCCATGGCAGGTTAATGGAACACTCTAAATTGTCCATAGGTGTGAGTATGAGCGTGAATGGTTGTTCGTCCATGTGTGCCCTGCGAGTGGCTGGCAACCAGTTCAAGGTTTACCCCACCTATTGCCCGGAGACAGTTAGGATGGGCTCAGGCACGCCACGCGACCCTTGTGAGGATAAGCGGCTTGCATAATGGTGGATGGATGGATGGATGGATGGATGGATGGATGGATCAAATTGAGATGGAGGTGAGCTGTATTAGTAATGAACAGATGCTCAGCACTTTCTTGGGGAAAAAGCAAAGAGTCAATGATAAGCTTGCATGAAGCTATACAGATTGTGAAAAGAACAAAAGACTAACTTCACTTGGGGTGCAACACTTGCCGCGATAAAAGATCCTTTTGTGTAGCCGAATTTCACCAAAAGTGATAACATTTTTATAGAAGTAATGAAATGTAACAATATATCACTGTCCAAAAAAAAAGTTAATTTGTTTATCTTTTGTACCTTGTCTTATTAACAGTGCACACATTGTCTCAGAGTAAGACGCTGTCAATGTTTTTAAGAGTTACATTGCACGACTTCTTGAAGCAGCCCCACTTTTAGCCTGATATGAATCTGTTCTTGCCTTGTAAAGGTGGCTAACCTTAAGAGTTAGAATTGCGCTTCTAGATCAGGGGAATTCAGAAGATACATATTCATGTACATATTGATTTCAATATAAAAGATTAAAGAATCAATTGAACTACACACAGCCTACAAAATTGGTGGAATTAATAAAAGGTGCTAAACTTCTGTTTTGGGGATTTTGATAATCCAACAATAGTCTTATTGCATAATTGCCTCTCAGTCATTTTTGGATCATTTTCGGAAAACAAGAAAAAAATTCCCACATTGTCATAGGAAGCGAAAAGCAAAAAAAAAAAAAAAAAACAAAAAACAAAAACCTTTCTACTTTCTACAACCAATTCTACAAGTTATGCTTGAAATTGTACTTTGTATGCCTAAGGTGTTTGGACTATGTCTTGAGTAAATTTACTTTATTTGCTCTCCACAATGGTTACTTGAGAGATTTTAAAATTAATATTTAACTACACTTTTCCAAAAATCCTAAAGTCAAACAAGTTATATTTATATGATTGTGGGGTTTTTTTTTTTTGGTTTTTTTTTTGGTTTTAAGCCTGAAGCAAACTCCAGCCACTGGTCACTTCCTATTTGCCTATCGTCATGTTTCACGTCACAGTCAAGGAGAGTTGCTCTGCCCAACTTGATGCTGATCACGCATGCAAAGACTTTCCATTTTGAATATTGAACAGGTTTAATATTTATGATTCACTGCAAGATCCGAGCAGGTCTGGGAGGGCAAATCACTCCTAAAACACCACACATCACAGGGTTAGCGCTCAAGTTTATCATTTTAGAGACATATCAGAACATGCTACCGGGCTCACAAGCTATAAAATTCACAAGGAGTTGGCCATTTTTGTATTGAAGCTACTGTTTGTTGTTCAATGGCTATTTCCAGTTGTACCTGTAAATTGGTTCCTCACTGAGGATTTCGACTATCGAGGTTCCATTGCATGTCCCAATCAGGTTCATGTAAAAATGAGCACTAAGTTTATAAGGGATTGTGATATTAGCTGACTTGTCCAAGCTATGTTTCAAGTAATTTGAGAGCTGCTGTTTTGAGTGGTTTTATTATTAGTAGTATTGTTAAACCATTTATTATCTGTTGCCGTTGCCATTGCTCCAGCGTGTGAAACTAGTGCCGCCTCTGAGAATCCGCTAGCTTGTGACACGCAGTACGCAAAACACAAGAGCAACCCCCCCACCCTCACCCAGGCCTTGACCTGAGACGGTGTGATTTGTTTGCCTGGCCGAGCTGCCATATTCTGCAAAGAGCGAGCTACCAAATCACAGGAAACATTTTGCCTTCAACTTTTAAGCGAAAGGTTCCTCATGGTATTTTGTATTTTCAGCCCATTGAACCGCAGAGACAAATAATACAACCGAAACAAATGATCAGACACAGCTCTAAGTGTGATACGGTGCATCACTGCAATGAAACTACAACCACAAAAATTTCTGTATCATTCAATGAATATTTTGGACGGGCAAAATGATGAGCGCCGCCCTACGTTGGAATTAAATCGCTCACTCCTGCAGACCCAAATGCAATTGAGCTCTTAGTCAATGTAAGTTGAGTTTTTCCATGCATGCGATATATCATTAGTCCAATAGCATAACCGCTAAAGTCATTCTAGCTTAGAGCAAATAAAATAATATTGAAGTGCTAAAAAACTGGGCGTTTTTTTTTTTCTTCATTATCTTGGTAATGGTAAGCCTCAAAAGTTGAATCGAGGCCACTGGATTCCGCTTATTTGCTGAATTTCTTGTTCTAAGAACAACTTTCAAAAATGACTTGGCCAATTATGGTATCATGCTCACAATATGTGATGAATAAAAGCATCAGTAGGCTTCGCTTACATTGTGTTGGACATTTCTTGTCAATGTTGAACATGCCTGTCTTTAAATTAAGTCAAAGAAAGTACACTTCACCTATGTTTCATTCACACAGCAAAATACAGTACAGGCTGCATATTCAGAATTCAACTTTCGCATATTTGCATATTTTCTGAGGGATCATTTCTCCTTTTACTCGCTGAAAACTTCACCTTTCGCTCTTTTTGAACTCTGGCCAAAGTAATGTAAGAATTAATTTTGCGGCATCTGGGGGCAATTTGGTATCTAGGATGTATTTGAAGTGAGTTGGGAAGTTTCATTTTGACTTTGGTGCTTTGCTGCCAGCTTGTGGCATCTAAACAATGACAAACCTTTTGAGAGTGGGCATTACTTGCAGATTTTTGGGTTCATATTACAAAGTAGGGCGTTAATTGAATAGTCCATCCATTTTATTTGTCCATTGTCCACTTTGCTTAATGTGTAACATGTGGTTCCTTCTCCATTAGAGACACTGAATTTTGCTGACAACGAATAATCCACCGAGCATCCGTGACACCTTTCACGATGGATCAAGCTCAGTCCGAGATGAACATCTTATCTAATGGCAAAAGTTACAACCTCGGTGATGATGTTGACGTACCAATGAAGACGTCGCTCGAGGATGATCAGTGAGTGTTTCTTGTACTTCACAAGCATGTCCAAGTGCATTCCCAAGTGTATTTTGTTCCATGAATTTGTCATTGCCAATGAGCTTTGTAACTGGTTGGGTGAGTGTGGACTAAATGCCTGTTTGCTTTTGTTTTCCATGATTGCATGTTTATTTTATTGCGTCAATGGGTGGATCCTTGCACAGAAATGGCACTGAAACAGTCAGGTATGACAGGTTTAAAGTGACTTTCTTTAAAATGTACTGTTCTTGGCTTGAATGAATCATAAGCTTTGAACTATGTTGGGAATGAAATAAGCGTTTCACATTCCTTCGAAATAATTACCATCACGTCTCACATTAGATTCGATGACCCCGATGGAGGAATGGAGAATGAAGAATTTTTGCCCGGTGCGGATGGAAAGAAACCAGTCCGATTCACAGATGTGAGAAAACACAAACGACTACATTCCGAGTTTGTTCATTTGTTATTGTTTTATATATATCTTTTTTTGCTTGTTTGTTGTATCAGTTTGAAGGGAAAACCTCCTTTGGTATGTCCGTCTTCAACCTGGGTAATGCCATTATGGGAAGTGGAATTCTGGGACTGGCTTATGCCATGGCCAACACTGGCATACTCCTCTTCTTGTGAGTAGTACCAAAGATATTCAGTGCCCTATTTAGGATTCATTTCATCTTGACAAAAATCAAGAAAAATCAACGTTCTCTAAACCTGCCTGGCTAACTTCAGCTAGCCATTGCAGGCAAAATGAGTTGACAATTTGTCTTAATGGTGAGAAAGGACTCCAGAAAATAGCATACAAACAACCAGTTTAATGGTTGCGGATATTCTCATGAAGCCATGTGGAAAAAGGTGTTTTGCATGACACACGGTGATAAACTACACTGGTCAAGAGCAAATTTTAATCAGTGATGGCTTGATAGGAATGTGTTCCTTCGCATATTTTTTAATGCTGTTTTCAATAATGTCTATTGTTATCTAGCTCATCAGGATTTTGAGATATTTTATCAATGTAATCTATAAAAGCTTGCACAATACGGATTGCACCATGCTATGTACTGCTATGACATTTTATTATCATTCTTCTTCTTCTTATTATTATTATTGTTATTAAAACCGGATATGCTAGAGAAAAAACTAGGACATATTTGGAATCAGCACCAAGACTTCATCTAGAAAAGTTTACTTGTATCACTGATTGAGAGAATTGGCAAAAAATTTGTTGACCAGTGTTATTTGTAACTACCCATTCACTGTATGTTGAATGGGTAGTTACAGCATCATATAGTTTTGTTACAGTACAACAAAAGCAGTAATATTCAATAAGTTTAAAGGCTTTAGAGCCCCACACATGAATGGAAATGCCATTTGTCATAATAAACAAGCGAGTGAACACACCGTTCTCCATTTCGAGTGAACACACCGTTCTCCATTCCTATTTGGTCAGAGGGTCCACCCACATCAAATCCCCTTTCTCAAGCCCTTAAGTCCAGTCAGTATTTCAGGCTGGGTGAAGGCCTTGTAAGCTCTGACTCACGTCAGATAGAGGCTAAACCCTGAGAAAGCGCCAGCATTTACATGTTTGGTGACGGTGTGTTTTCTCAATGGACAGTTGTTGCTGCTTCACTCACATTACCTACCTACACTTTATTAGGCACACCCGCAGGGTCTAATGAGATCCAGTACAAGAGATCAGCCAAAAATCTGTCGTACAAACACAACAAGAGCACTCAGAGAATGCCGAACTCAGTTCTATCCCATTGGCTTGTCTCGGGTGAGGCGTGGAATGTAAGTTTGAGGCCAAACATTGAGGTAGTAAAGATTCCATACAGGTTGATTATTATACATCCAAAGAGAGGTCAGGCAAACTTGCAGTTGTGTTTTTAAGCTTGCACTTGTGTCCTGTAGCTCACCCGGCTAAGGCAGACATTAGACTCTTTATCTATCCCACTCCTGCCACTTGGTGCACCCTGCATTCAAACAAACAGACAGGCAGACTAAATGACCAGCGGCTACCAAGGCCATGTCTGACAGCTGCACTGTGCACATGGTAAGAGGACATAAATGAGCAAATCCAGATCCCACATTAGGGCTGCAGGTTGGACTATTTTTGGGGCTGTGGCCTTTCTGGAGTCTGTGAGAGAGCATACATATAGGTGGGTTTATTCTAGGACATGATCTCTTCTGAGATGCTGGCAATTGTAACCAATGTGTCTCTCTCCGGCTCAGGTTTAGTGAGCCTCTGTTTAGAATAATTCCTTCCTGAGTCCAACTGTCCCCATGATATAAATATTTTTTTTTTTTATACATTAACAGCTTAACATCACGAGCAGAAATTAACCATCTAATATGTTGAAAACAACAAAATGCTTTGATCTTTAGTCGCAAATGTGCACTTCACTTTTTCTTTCAAGAAGACATATTACTATTGTTATTATTTAACAATTTAAAACGGTTCTCTGCTAACTTAGTAAAGTTGTCTTATGTTGTTTTATCATAATACACAAAGATACAGAGGAATGTTTCTTTTCCTATACCAAGCAGCTATAGGCCATCAAATGGAACGAGCACCTAGTCAGTGTTGCCAACTTTCTTCGGCTATATTTTCTAAGCCCTTGAGTGACTACCAGTATTTTTCTGTTCGCTTTTTGTTTTTGAGACTTGCGCCAGAGCCTGAGATATTTTCCTCTCCGCGACCAGACTGCAAATCGACGGTGCTTGTGCGTGGCCTGCACAGGCTAATTTAACCTTAGCCACCCACCAACACTCACAATCGATTTCACAGTCAGGAAGAACAATAAATGAACCACTAATGTAATCTGAAATGTCAAAACATAGTACATAAACATATGATGTTCTACTAGTGGCAGCTAGCTAGCTAGTGGCTAAAATGAGAAGCTAACATGGCAGTCAAAAGTTTTACTCAATGCCCATTTTTTTTCAAACGTCACAAACAGTTGGACTCAAATGCATGTCAACAATCACGAATTATCCAAACTGGCGTTTCACAAAAAAGCTCGTCAATACTAGTTGAGAATTATTGCGAACTAACAGCAGCTGAACAAAAATGGGGAGCTGAACAGCAGCACTTCTCAAACATGGCATGGAAAGAACTGGTAACGCTAGACAAAAGTAATCAGACACTATCATTAGAATGTGAATCTGTTTTCCAACCAGTTTATGAATCACGAAATGGACAAGGACAGCATATGTAACTTAATTGCATCATATTGCAGGTTTCTTCTGACTGCAGTGGCTGCCTTGTCATCTTATTCCATTCATCTGCTTCTCAAATCCTCTGGCATCGTGGGTAAGAATATTTTAGCCCTGCTGTTTATATCATTGAATATTCAAATGATCATCTCTCTTACCTCTGAAGAATGTTAAACAGCTATTTATAGAAATTTTCAGATGTTGGTTCTTTCACTTTTATTATACCCTCAAAAGCTTATAAGAAGGAGAATGCATATACTGTAGTGTTTTTTTAGAAAGATGGGTATGACAAAGCCCATCATCTTTACCCAAGAACACTTATGGGAGAAATGGTCCACGAATTGTAGGCAGTGACTCTGAGATATTGAGTGACAATTTTTTGGTTTCAGGAATTCGGGCTTACGAACAACTGGGCTTCAGGGCCTTTGGCACTCCTGGCAAAATGGCCGCCGGCATTGCAATTACTCTGCAGAACATCGGAGGTGAGTCATATCATATCATACTGGGCGTAGCTTTGGACTAATTGTCAATTAATTACATCATTAGCATTTTTTGGAGGCACATATCCCATTACGGGCGGTATGGTGGTGGACTGGTTACGTACGCCTCACAGTGCAGAGGTGCAGGGTTCAATTCCGACTTCGGCCTTCCTGTGTGGAATTTGTATGTTTTCCCCGTGCCTGTGTGGGTTTTCTCTGAGTACTTCGGTATCCTCCCACATTTCCAAGACATGCATGGCAGGTTAATGGAACACTCTAGTCCAGTGGATAAATGAATGGATCGATAGATGGATGGATATCGCATCACCCACAGTGTTGGAGATGTTCATGCCTGTTGCAGAGGGCTATAATCTGCTCAAATTAAGATGAACGCTACAAAACTGTGAGGACAGTTTTTCGCAGTGCAGGTGGATAATATCACTCTCAAAGCTCAAGAATTGAAGCCGCTTTCACTTTATATTCTTTAGTCATCAGGGGCCTGTTTTGGAATGTCAAGGAAAGCAGCATTGCATAAAGCTGCGGTGGGATAACTTTGTGCTGTATTATTTTTGAGAAATCCAACTCCAATGATTAAATGAGATTATAAATAAAAAATTTGTGTGAATTACCTTACATGCGAGATGAATTGTAATAAATATAGGACTCTTGATAACGGAGATGGTTAGTGGGCCTGATTGAAAATGGAATGGGGCTTTTGGAATGATGAAATAGCATCATTGACCCTAATATCTACCGTCGCAGATTTCACATTCAGAGTCTGCCAGTTATTACAGTGAGACGCACTCACGGTTGGATATTTTCTCTCTGTTACAGCCATGTCCAGCTACTTGTACATTGTGAAGTCTGAGTTACCTCTGGTCATCCAAGCATTCTTGAAGGCTGACCCTAACGCAGAGTGAGTAGCGGCATTAACAGCCCAACGCTTGTGACTTCACAGCTTGCCCAGTCAAGGGCCGATCAGCTGGCACTGGAGGGGTGTGATGAGAATGGAAGCTTGTAATTGAATGAGCAGGGGGGCGGGGCTTGTCTTGCTGTCAACTCATTTGGTGTAGCCGCAAGGTCAACTTTCAGTCATGCCTAAGTTGCTTTGCATCAGACCGCACAGCACTGCTCTGGGTTCCTTCTGCCTCTTCCAATGTAAAAACAAACATGCTCCAAAAGGACTGCTGCCACATAGCTTTGGGCCACTCCCATCCTTCACTTCCCGTGTATACTTAAAGCAACAGTACCAATGGATGAGAAGTAAGGATATACAAGACAGACACAAGTGTTGGGACACCTCGCAATTACACTTACACAAAGCAAAAATATGGTTATTTATGTTGGGTGTGAGAGAGGTGTTGGATGGTGTCGCGTTCTTTCATACCATACTCTCCCCTGTCGTCTTGCGCTAACCTGTTACCTTGTTATCACAGAAAAGCACCTTTTTCGTAAAGAAGTCTCACTGTTCTATGAAATCTTATTGATTTGAAGTTGTACTTTTTGCGACGCCGTGTCCACAAATACCCCCTAAATAAGTGTTACATGTGCAGTGGTTTCTTGAATTTCAAATAACAGGCACACATTGAAAAAAAAATGGTGTGTTGAATTTACTCAATTTTATTTTCGTGAAGTGGTTGCACAAAATGAAATCATCTTGACCCAGTTCCTTTTTTTTCAAGACGATGTCTATTCTACTCAAAAAATGTGTCTAGATTCAGATGATTAATAAGTAGATGTATAATCTATGGTACAGCAAAAAAATATCCTGATCCAGATGATTTTATTTCATGCAACTACTTGACAAAATCAAATTTAATATTTTCAACAAAATCTTTTTCTGTGCCAAATGAGGCCAGCGACAGTTCACAACAACAACAACAACAAATTAAATTGCAAACTCCCCCTCTAATTTATCATTAATTTTCTTTGGTGTTGACCAAGGAAATCAGTGGAGACTTTATTTATTTTTATACTTGATTTTAACAGTACACGAGTGATGCCCTCATGTGGGAAAGGACAGCCAAAGTCGCAGATTGCACTTTTCAGCTTTTTATTGAACTTTGATAGAACAGTAAACACACGTTGAGCACACTCACACAGGAGCTGCTGTTGACCACAGCTCATGCTCAGACAATCGTGACTTGCCATAGTTTGAATTGACCGATCAACCTCCCCAACCTACCAATCCCCTCTTTAAAGCAAACGTCTCACACACTGACTCTACAATTCACATTCTCTCTGCATTTTATGCTTACGTTTTTTTCACTGCAGGGTTCACTGTAGGTGAACGTGTCGAGTTCAGTGAGTTGAATGAGCTTTTACCAGTTACACACAAACAAGTGACAGCAGCAGATGGTGACACGAGGTCTTCATTCCGAGCGCGAGGACATGTCACCTCTGCGCCGCCCCTCATCGAAGGTTCATGTCCGCCTGGCGTGCCTCCCGCCGATCCAATCCATGGCATCGAGCAGCCAGCGCGGAACGAGGGGCGGAGCGAGTTGTGTGTGTTTTTTTTTTTTTTTTTTTATTTCCAGCCCGCGGTTCTTAAAATAGACTCCGATGACTTGAGGCTGACAAACAAAATGACGCCTTCCACTTCAGAAGTCATTAAAATATTATGATATAAATGTATATATAGCAGTACGAGATGCGAACACACTATTAGAGGTAAAAATAAAGTGGATTTTTATGTGCTTGGCCACACACACACAAGGTGAAGTTGAAATCGGGGGTGTGAACTTTCAATTGACTCTTCTGGCTCGGAAGCAAACAAAGTGTCACATTTCAGTTGGTTACATAAAGGCCCATTTCAAAAGTGAAATGTAAGAACACGCAACCGGGGTTCTTGTCAGTATGAGAGCTACGTTACAAAATACAAAAAGGAAGGCGCACATACGTTTGAAAGTTGCGTACACAGTTAGGTTTTAAACTGTTTGGCCGTTCTTTATACATGACAACAGTGTGATGATGCAAACTTTTGAACACGAGCTGACGTTACGTTACATGACATTAATGTCTCCATCTAAACACTGGAAAAAAGTATTAAAACTTCTATCGAAATGGTTTCATTAACACGTGATTGTTAATTTGATTTTCTGATTTAAAAGAGGCAGAATGGCTGAATTCGATTTAGAAATACCGAAGGACTCCCATGTTTTTTTTCACCGTTTGTCGAGCTACTCAAATGAACTATAACGGAACCCAAACTTTTCAAGTTGGACGTTAAAAATAATCAGCATCCAACTTGTCACCGTTAAACCTTGATTGACTCCTTATTTCAGCATTTTAACAGAAAGAAGCAAGGTACTGTAATCTTGATTTTAATGATAAACGAGTAAGTCAGAAAAAAATTGCCAACACTGCACCTCATCTCAGTTTGAACTGTAGAAGTGTAAAAAGAAGTTAACCAGTTATGTCATGTAAAATAATAGAATGTCAACGATGTCTTTGCAGCCTGTAGTTGCTAGTGCGGGTCAACTCCAACATCACACATGGTGATCCATCATCTGCCACATTTGTACATTTTTGCAGCATACTGTAACCATGTCAAAGAAAAAATGCTAACTCTTTCTGGGAAAAGAAACAGAACAAGTACTTTGAGGATAATGAGAGCTCCAATTTAATAAAAACTACAAGAAGACAGTTCAAATCCAACCCGATGACTGATTCTAAGAAGTGTCTGCCCAGTTTTCCTTAGGTGAGGTCACATATACACACAAGGAACATCAACACAGACATGAACACGGGAGATCACGTTGCTGCATGCACAGATGTCTTGCGTAGTCTCACAGCGGTGTTGATCCAATATTACAGAGAAAGAGAAACATCATCAGCTTTCTTATCATCACACCAAGACAAAACTTGATATGAGGTTATAATTCCATCAAATAAATGTTATCTGGCTTATATTTTTCTAACCTGCAAGAATTGTCTTGTTCTTTTGATCTGTCAACTGGTACACAGTACCTGAGCTTGGCTAAGTTTGATGTGAAAACTGAGCCGCAATGACCTGCTGGGAGGTTTTTAAAAGATGACATGACCTGTAATTGTTGGACTTCAAAAAGACGCACACACACACACACACACACACACACACACACACACACACACACACACACACACACAGATATACACACTTGGAGCACCCGTCCTGCTACACGGATGCCAACGATCGATGTTTGCACTTTACCATCATTGCCCCCTCGTGATGATATTTGTTTTGTTTGGCATGCCAGGTGAGGAATCTTTTTTGACGCACCATTAAACACATCGTTTGGACTGCGCATTGTCTGTTGACTGTAAACTGTTCTCAAGGGGTGTCAAAACAATGGAAGAAAGATACTGGAGGTCCATCCCACAAAACTGTAGGTCGGCCATGACGGACAGACACAAAGCAACATTGGCGATGAAAATTCTGTGTGAACAGGTTTACTTCGGTGGACCCTCCCAAGTCAAATACCCCCAAAATTGGAACAATTTGCAGTTCAACCCAAAATAAAAGGTTTCTGGCGGTACCAGCTCGAGGAACACATGCCTATATTATTTCCTATGGTTGAAATTAGGATAAGTCAATCAGCATTGGGAACTTCTATCTACTCCACATATTGTACATCCCTCAGGTGTTATGTTTTATGAATGCTATCAATGGAGAGCATGTTGGATGGGGGAGGTACATGCAGTGTCCACATTTAGTAGGTGGTGAGTCAGCAACACAGGATTGAAAGGGGGGCAGTGCCAACCTTGAAATTTTCAAATGCAATAACGGTCATGCATGTTTTAGGGGCTACGTGGCCTGCATAGTATCGTCACGGCAAAACTTAAACTTGCCGGATTTCACTGTTGGGGACTCAAATAAATCAATACGGTTGCACTTGCACAGTAAGCAAAATGATAATTGACATGACATTCAAAATCCATGAGCTCAAATAAGTACACTTTTTTTCCCCTCCTGTTCTTAATAGTCTTTGGTACTTGAATGGCAACTACCTGGTCATCATGGTCTCCGCCAGTGTCATCCTGCCCCTGGCCCTGATGAAGCAACTGGGTAAGTGGACACGCTATCCCCTTCCACATACTGTTTGACTTTGAAATCCGAAACTATTTTATTAACCCATGATTAGGGGCTAATACACTATGCAGAAATATCATAAAAATAGTCAGAATTGCGTAAATCACAACAAACATTTCCTCGTGTAAGGAAGCAGAGAGGAGTCGAGTGGCGTATTCGAGTTTGCTCAGTTTGGTCGAAACACGGTTTTCGGTCGTAATCCGAGGCGTAAAAATGTCGAACTTTCTGGTTGAAATCCGATTTGGTCGATAACAGAGACTGAGTTTTGACGATATCGCCTATGTTACTCTGTCTTCTTTCAGGTTACCTTGGCTATACCAGCGGATTTTCTCTCAGCTGCATGGTGTTCTTCCTCACTGCGGTATGTTGACCGAGGAGGGAATGGTGGAGGGAAATTCACAACAAATGTTTGATCCACGAATGGCACACTCCATTTGCTGGTTCGGCTAGAAATTGTCTTGAAAACGGTCCTTTTCAGGATACTGTTCAATGTTGTCACAAAATGTCATCGGAGGGTTGAAATAGAGATAAACAGATACTGGAAGAGTCACAGAAAGGCATAGAGATGGATGTCCTTCTCAATGTTTCCGATCAGCTCCTTGTCAAATGAAGTTAACTTGAAAAGCTTACAATGTGATTCAGGTTGTAACGTTTGTGTGTTCTGCTAACATAGTTGCCAGTGTAGTTGTGCGTTTTGCTAAGTTCGGTCGCGCACCACTTCTTTCTGTCATGAGCCCCATTCATGTCATGTCAGTGCCCTTTCAAATACCCTTTCTCTCCTTCAGGTCATCTACAAGAAGTTCCAAATTCCGTGCCACTTTGAGGAGTTCAACTCGCTCAATCACACCACGGCCCACCCCAGCCTGAACGTGTCGAACCACGTTGGCGATCACCTCCTGACTCGCGAAGAGGACGACGCTCTTTGCGCGCCGCGCATGTTCACCCTCAACTCACAGGTGAGCCCACACACCTGAGATGGAAGCAAGGTTCATGAAGGCATTCCTGGATGGGTTTAATGTGGAAGAACTTCCATCAAGCAGCTTTAAAATGAACAATTCATATTATTATTCCTTGTTCACTTCCTGTAGGTGTAATGTATTGTGTGCTTCTCCAGACAGCCTACACCATCCCCATCTTGGCTTTCGCCTTTGTTTGCCACCCTGAGGTCCTCCCCATTTATACTGAGCTCCGCAAGTGAGTTGCTTGTCTCTAAAATGCACACATTAATCATTTTTAAATTCAAACTACATGGCACTTTTGTTTTTTTTGCAGCCCCACTAAAAAGAAGATGCAGAAGGTGTCCAACATCTCCATCTTTGTCATGTACACCATGTACTTTCTGGCAGCTCTCTTTGGCTACCTAACCTTCTATGGTGAGCCCTCATATGTGATTCCAAATCATATCCACACATTGATTGTTTTGTCGTTATTAACAGAACGTATACGGTGCTACTTTTACAACAAGAATGTCAAACTCATTTTTGTCATTGGTCGCATATAGTGAGTTATAGTTACAGTGTGTTCTGCTAACATAGTTGCCAGTGTAGTTGTGCGTTTTGCTAAGTTCGGTCGCGCACCACTTCTTTCTGTCATGAGCCCCATTCATGTCATGTCAGTGCCCTTTCAAATACCCTTTCTCTCCTTCAGGTCATCTACAAGAAGTTCCAAATTCCGTGCCACTTTGAGGAGTTCAACTCGCTCAATCACACCACGGCCCACCCCAGCCTGAACGTGTCGAACCACGTTGGCGATCACCTCCTGACTCGCGAAGAGGACGACGCTCTTTGCGCGCCGCGCATGTTCACCCTCAACTCACAGGTGAGCCCACACACCTGAGATGGAAGCAAGGTTCATGAAGGCATTCCTGGATGGGTTTAATGTGGAAGAACTTCCATCAAGCAGCTTTAAAATGAACAATTCATATTATTATTCCTTGTTCACTTCCTGTAGGTGTAATGTATTGTGTGCTTCTCCAGACAGCCTACACCATCCCCATCTTGGCTTTCGCCTTTGTTTGCCACCCTGAGGTCCTCCCCATTTATACTGAGCTCCGCAAGTGAGTTGCTTGTCTCTAAAATGCACACATTAATCATTTTTAAATTCAAACTACATGGCACTTTTGTTTTTTTTGCAGCCCCACTAAAAAGAAGATGCAGAAGGTGTCCAACATCTCCATCTTTGTCATGTACACCATGTACTTTCTGGCAGCTCTCTTTGGCTACCTAACCTTCTATGGTGAGCCCTCATATGTGATTCCAAATCATATCCACACATTGATTGTTTTGTCGTTATTAACAGAACGTATACGGTGCTACTTTTACAAAAAGAATGCCAAACTCATTTTTGTCATTGGTCACATATAGTGAGTTTATAGTGAGTTATAGTTACAGTTCCTCACAGAGGGCCATTTTGAGTGTGAAAGCATACAAATGCAATAAAACAAAATGTGTAAACAAATGTTTAATCTCCTCATATTATTACAGATACAGATGTTCAATGACAGTTCAAGTTCCTATAAAATAGGGTCTTAAAAACAAAAGTCATTTTTTATTACATCACAGAAACCTGGCATTTCAACTTAGTGGTTTCTACTTATATACTTACATCAACTGTAAATATAAGATTATTGTACACCATGTACTTTCTGGCAGCTCTCTTTGGCTACCTAACCTTCTATGGTGAGCCCTCATATGTGATTCCAAATCATATCCACACATTGATTGTTTTGTCGTTATTAACAGAACGTATACGGTGCTACTTTTACAAAAAGAATGCCAAACTCATTTTTGTCATTGGTCACATATAGTGAGTTATAGTTACAGGTCCTCACAGAGGGCCATTTTGAGTGTGAAAGCATACAAATGCAATAAAACAAAATGTATGAATGTTTAATCTCCTCATATTATTACAGATACAGATGTTGAATGAGAGTTCAAGTTACTATAAAATAGGGTCTTAATAACAAAAGTCATTTTTTATTACATCACAGAAACCTGGCATTTCAACTTGGTGGTTTTTACTTATATACTTACATCAACTGTAAATTTAAGATTATGAATAACACATTTTTTAATGAATAAAAAAATGTGTATATATGAATATACATGAATATTTACAACATTTCTGAATGTATTCCTGCAGGCAACGTGGAGCCAGAATTGCTTCACACTTACAGCCGCATTGATCCTTACGACACTTTGATCCTGTGCGTGCGTGTGGCTGTCCTCACCGCCGTCACACTCACCGTCCCCATCGTGCTCTTCCCCGTAAGTTTCCACTTTCTTCCGCTTGGAGGCTACCGTACAGCACAGTAATGTGGCTAATCTCATTTTGCCTGGCCGTGTGTGTGTGTGTGTGTGTGTGTGTGTGTGTGTGTGTGTGTGTGTGTGTGTGTGTGTGTGTGTGTGTGTGTGTGTACACAGGTGCGCAGAGCCATTCAGCAGATGTTGTTCCCCACCAAGGCTTTCAGCTGGCTGCGTCACATCGCCATCGCTCTGGTTCTACTCATGCTTATCAACATGCTGGTGATTTTCGCCCCCAACATTCTGGGCATTTTCGGAATCATCGGTTAGTACATATTATTCAAAGCTGTTTCGTACTACAGTACTATAAATATCGGCTTTCACCTAAGTGGAAGCTCTATATTCACAGGCCACATTAGGTACACCTGCACAATCGCTCTCCCTTTTCTTTAGTGCTTTTCTTTATTAGGCTCACAAGTGAGCTGTAACGTCCCAAGTGACTCTGGTAAACCTGGATTGGTCACCAGCCACTCACACTGGTAACGAGCAATCATGGCTCAGCCTCAGAAAACAGGTGAGCCGTGATTGGTCGTTACCTGAGCCCTGAGCAACTGTAATGTCATTTTCAGTTGACAGGTCATGGCAAAATGGCCGCCGCCTGTGATGGCCGGTTGGATTTTGCGCCGTAACTCATATTCCACAAATGCGATTTGAATCAAAATGCAGTGTTTAGAATAGTGAAGTGCATAGAACATATTGTGAAGAAAAATAAATAAATAAATAAATTGGGTGGGGGGGGGGGGGTTGACTTCCCCTTTAATATCTTTGCAAAGGTACTCTGTAATGTATAATATACAGCTGTATCAATAATTTAGGATTATGACTTGCTTACTGTGTCTGTGTTTACAGTCTGAACCTACATTTGACATTATTCTACCCGTTCAGTACCCCTCTGTGGAAATCAAAAACGTGACCACTGCATGTTGACAGATAAAAGGGAGAAGGAAAAAAAAGTCAGCCAAATGGAGTCAATATTACTGTGCCACTTATTTCACGGAATTGGGGTCATCTTTCTTTGGCCGGGTGAAAGTTGAAAGCGTTTCCGTTTACATACTGTACTGCCAAGGACGTTTTCAAGGCAGCCGATAGCTTGACAAACACGCAGGGGTACAAACATAGAGTGCCTTTTAACATATATCAGTGGTATAGCGGGATAGAAGCCGAGTTACCTGTCAACAACAATACTGGCAGAGAGACGACCTTGAACACACTTTGACCCTTTCGGGTCATCAGCGATAATACAGGCAATATTTGCGTTGTGTTGGGTGCACTGAAGACCACTATTGATGTCCTCACAACACATTTGGAACACTTTTTCCAAAAAAAAGAGTGGTCAAAAAGTATCAGGATGTACCAAATTAATAGACTTTACTCCGAAAAGACTTGAGGGTTGTCATTAGAGCAATACTTTTAGGGGGTGCACACTTATCCAACCAGCTTGTTGTTCATTTGTTATTTGTTTTTGTATTTGTCCCACTTTTTTCACCCACACTCTCTTGATTAGAATTTGCAACTTTTTGTGGAATACGTTTCACAATAATTGTAAAATGTCATGAATTTTGGAAACTTTCTATGCGAACTCACCTTAAACAAAATAACAAATTTGTACATTAAGTGATCTACTCACCACTTCAAAAAAATGTCAACCCAATCTGCTGAAAGTCAACAGCTACCCAGGAAGTGGGCTAGCAAAGCAACCCGGCTATTTTTTAGTGCGCACATATTGAGACTGTGTGAGTATTACTAAAAAACCTGCCTACAGTGCTGAAATACTGTGCTGCTAATGTTTGTTGCACACATTTGTGCTTCATATTTCCAGGTGCCACGTCTGCTCCTTGCCTTATTTTCATCTTCCCCGCTGTCTTCTACATCCGCATTGTTCCCAAAGAAAGCGAACCCCTGAGCTCTCTTCCCAAGATCCTGGTGAGATCATTTCGACCTGTTCCACTATCTCGATCGTGTGATGCATTGATGCTATTCCCAACTTTTTTATTATAGGCCGCCTGCTTTGCCGCCTTGGGTGTCTCCTTCATGATAATGAGTCTCAGCTTCATAATAATCGACTGGACGTCGGGAAGCGGCAATGCCGGCGGGGGCCACTAGAACCTGCGTGAGTGTGTTTGGGGACGGAGGAGCAACGAGAATTAAGAGCTGGCACGTAAACATGCCAAGCAAAATGTCACACTTGTATTGATGGAGCTGAAATAACGTTTTACTGCAATGTTATTTATACACATACATTCACTGGCCACCCGATTAGGTACACCTGAGAATGCGCAGGCATCTAAGCGGCATTGATCATTTTATGATTCTATGGGAGGAAAACTACAATGCGTCACATTAACAGAAGTTTTCACACACCCTAGTTGGATCCAGGGCACTTAACCACAAATACTGTAATAAGCATATTTTTAAATGATCACCTCTTTTGCTTTTATTATCCTTGCCAACGCAAATGTTTTGCGACAGCTCTAATTTGACTGTGGCCAGTGAGTGTACCAGAGCAGAAATAATGCTCTTTAATTTCATGAATTAACTCATGCTGCGATCATCTTTGCGCTAATCCAGCCACGTTACCCACGAACAACGGCAGCCGGTACTGTAAAAACAAACATTGTATACATTTCTAAAGTGTCTAATTAAAAAAAAGAAACAAAGGCTAAGTTATTCTCTCGCGCTGAAGTCGAGGAAAGACATTCAAACAGGAGTGTCTACTGTCTATTTTATAGAACTGCTGTCTTTTTAAATTCAAAAGAACTATATTTAACTACTCGTCAAGTTATATGCTCAGAAGCATTATGTATGATTTAGTTTTGATGAATCTTACGTCAACATGACTATATATACACACACACACACACACACACACATATATATGTGTGTATATATATATATATATTTTTTTTTAACAACTGCTCATCACTCTTTATACAACTATGATTACACAACTACCTGTGACGGTATACTGTATAGACAGTTCTGGACAAAATTCTTTATTACCCGAGTCAAATTTTGAGTTTAAAGTGAAATCTTAAAATGTTGAATCTTTTAAGTGGGAGTGAGATAAGAAAATGCCAAACGACTATAAGATGCAAAGAAAAAAAACTCCCAAGATGTCCAAAATTTTTCAGAGTCAACTAATCCGTTCAACGGTAGTTGCTTTATGGTTTGTACTTTTTTTTATGCTGTCTACAGACAAAGCGATATTGTAGTTGTTCATACTAATGATGTCCTCGTGAGGATAAGCGGAGTAGAAAACTTTTCATTTTTGGGGGAAGTCACTTTCTTGTTTCATTTACAGCTAAAAGACGAATTCAACTACTCTGTAAAAAATGTAATGACGGTCTGAGTCATGGTCTTAACTTTGACTCAAATATTCTACTATTCACAAGTAAGTCCCATTTATGACCTCTAAAATAAGCATTATGGTCTCTCAGATGTGAGAGATAAATCAGACATTTTTTGAAGGGAAGGATGAGTGAGTGACAAAAGCATCCCTTCAGCGAGCACGTGTCTGCTAATAGTCTTGATTTGTTGTTGATGCTGTGGTTTGAGATACATTTTAAGATCAAAATTCCATTGCTTTTCTCTTGAAGTGAAATCCTTTCCACAATAGTGTTTTTGGTATCCCTACTCACCTGATGTCGATGATCACCTGTTCATCTCAAACGTAATTAATTTCGGCTTGTGGATCATGTTATCATTGGGGTGACATAGCGCTAACAACATGCATATACTGTATGTACTGCTTTTGCTGATTGGAGTTATCTTTTTTTTCATGGGAATACAGTACATACAATAAATATAGTTTCAAGTGTAAATGAACAAAGCAAATGAATGCATCTCATTTTTGTAAAGATCCATTTTCCCCCCAGGATATACTGCTTGTGTCCAAAAAAGATTTTATATTCAGATGCCAGATTTTATTTATGTATAGCAAATCTATTATTTGTAGCTCTAGCCATTTGGATTCATGCTATGAAGATATTTTCACAGATCAATTTTGAACAACTCAAGGAAATCATTGTCTGTCCCTTACAATGTATTTGCAGTGTTTGAGTTCAGTCCTGTGTTGTGCAAGAGAGTTCTTTATTTGAAGGGACAAAACCAAAACGACAACAAACTACCTACCGCTTGGGAAAAAAAAAATGCCTTTAACCTTTGAACACAGAAATGCTGCAAGGTCAGTGAATAGAAAATGTCAAACATGCAATTCCTGTTCCTAAATATGTTTTTGTAGCTGACGTTACGATACTCTCGTCTCTGGAAGTGACACATAGTTTATGAATAGCTTTTGGGGATTGAGACTTGGCTTTATGTTGATGATGTGTATAAATGTAAACATTTTCTATTTGTGAGGCATACTGCATTTGCCATAGTTAAGTGTCAAGTGTAAATAGCAGGCTTTAGTTTGACAATAAAATATAATGGTTAATGGGGTTGTTTTTTTTCATCACGGCTTGTGTCATCTTTTCAGTCTTGTACTCCAACTTTTTTTATTATTGATGATATTGATGATGATAATGATGATGACAATTACTGCGACCGGAACTACTATTACAGTAATACTAATACTCTAAATTTTCATTTGTCATTTACTCAATACTCCTGAACCCCAAAAAAATCAGAACAGCAATTTGAATCTCGCTCAGATTAAAAATGATAGTCAATATTTTAACCCTTTAATGCACCCTGTAACCTGATAACATGATAAGCTGTTCACTGTAGTAAACACTTTCCCTGAAAGGATTACATATAATTACACTTGGTCCATCGTACATTTTAGAACATTGACAGTTATGGAAAATATCTCAGAGGTACAAAACAAAAGCTGCACAATACAAAAACGTTCTGTTTATACAGAAACTGCTGGTCTCAATTCATTCTAGATTTTTTTTTTTCTGATTACAATGTTCTCAATTTAGTTTTGCCAGTCTTGCCGCAGTTACTTTGCAAAAGTTACTTAGTTACTTTAACGAACTTGCTTAAACCACTGCGGTGGTGGTGGAAGAAACTACTGTACTCATTGAAATCCTGGCATTGCCTTCAAGTACAGACTGCAAAGTAACATTTTGTGATTCTGAAGAGTAACTCTAGCCTGATAACTAGACTGGGAAAAGTCACACGTTCGATCAGTCGTTACCGAAAATGTACACATCTTGGAGTAACGCATTAACGGCATCACTGAGTTTTGAGTCTGTTGCCTCACATTCGGCATACATTGATCTTTATTTAAGATAGGGTAACATTTAGTCCCACAATGGGGAAATTTGGACATGAATTCAAACACTCATTTTATTAGCAAAAAAAATTAATACATATACTGTACTACTGTATACCTGTACTGTATTATCAACTGAAAGTTAAAAAGCGGCTTCATTTAATCTATAATATCGAGTTAAATAAAAACAATACTGTAGCTGTAAAAGCAAAGTGTGGAATTAATACGCGATTCGTACTGTAGTGGGTATTTCTGATTGAGAAACGGCCGAGATCGGTCTTTTGGCAAAAGTAACCTTGAGTGGTAATCTATGGTTTTCCACTAGAGGCCGCTGTTTGTTAACTTCCCGTTCTTTCTTTGAAATAGCCGTCTTCCGTCAGAAAAATACTCAAGCACAAACCTGCCTGAAAAATCGACCCAAGTGAAGTAATGAAATATTTGTACTTCCTTACCTCATACCGTTGCTACGTTATTGAAATGTACTTCAAACGAACGAGTCAAATCAGACATTGCTTTATTTTAATGGATAAACAGAAAACTGGCCTCCGACAAAAATAAAACTCAGAACATAGCTCGCTAGAATTCTGAAAAAGACTGATGTTATTGAGTTAAGACATCGATCATTTTCATGTGTATGTGTGTTTCGTGTCATTGTTGTTGGACTAGTTCGCATTCCTGTTCAATGAGAGCGTCAGTTTGATTGAGAATGTGTGTCGAGGCCTCCGGCATAGTCTGCTAATTGCCCAGAGTGGGGATAGGTTAAAAGAAAATGAAACCAAGATTGAACATTTCAAAAATTTCAACCAATAACCTGTATGACATAAATGAAAATGAACGAATCATTAAGAGAAGGACTGTAAAAAGAAACAACTGAGGTAATATGAGGGTCACTGTCAAGTGAACGAACCTGCTCGTTATTTCTTTGTCCGGATCGGATCACATCAACCTGCCCTTTTTGCGGATCAGCCAGTCAGATGACCTCTGCCACGAATGTGCTCCCTAGTGTTATGTCATCAGCGTGTGTATATTTAGTTGAGTGTCTTCCTGTGCCCGCGAGTGGTCTCGTGGCCTTGTCACATGACATGTTGCCTGTTGTGGTGAGTCATTGTTTTGGGGTTATTTGGGTTATTGAGTCATGATTCTGCTGCTCAAGTGATGTTTTTGTTTTGCCTTTTTGTTCATAAATACATGTTTGAATATATCCTGTCTTGCCTCCCCTGCGTCCCAGCACTTGGGTCCGCCGACCTTGTTTGCCCTCGCTCCACCATAACGTGCTTTGAATCAAAGACCAATGTGTTCAAATCAAATTTATTATTCAACGAAACACGAGACAAAAGTTGTTTTTTTGTCTTTCAACCATCCCATGTAGACTTAATGTTTCTTACAACTATGTTTAGAGGAGCCTTTTAAATTAAAAGGGTTTTTAATTCAGCTCTTCATTGGAAAAGATTGGGATGAACAACATGCATCCCCAATATACATCCATCAAGTCAAGTCAAGTCAAGTTAGCTTTTATTGCCAAATATGCTCTATGTGGAACATACAGCACAGATGAAATTAATTTCCTCTCTCAACCACAGTACAAACATGTAATGCTAAAATTTACGTTAAAATTCCATAAGACATAAATCTATAAATATGTTAAATAAAATGAAATAAACATCCATCCATTCATCTTCTATATACGGATTAGCCCAAGCGTCACCAACATGGTCTCCGCATGCACCACGTTACCCGTGAGAACGGCATAAGTAGCCCCCAGGAGCTTTTCATAAAATAGCTCACCAGTGAGAGGACATTATGATTATTTATTTTATTTTTTTTAGCAATGTTGTCAAAATGATCATTTTAAAAATGTAAACACCGGCAGAGATGTATGAAAAAGAAAGTATTGCACATATTTATTCTACCTATTTTTTAATTGGTGAAACGTCATTAACATACGTGACCAATGTCTGAAAATGAATATCATTATTTATTCATAACAACACATTTTTAAAGGTAATTGGGGTAAATTTGTTATTTCTAATCAGTATATAAGAAGTAGCTCACACTCTCAAAAAGGTCGGTGACCCCTGGCTTACCCTGTTCATTTTCGCAGGTACTGCAGTTCCCTCCCATGGAAATCATGTATTTATTTTTCATCTTTCGGTTTTAGTTTGTCAATAGATGCAATTATGAACGGTTGTTTCCATGTCACCGAGTAATTAGCGTTTGCCCTGCAACTTTCTGGGTTAAACCTGACTTCAGCAACCTTGTGTGTTACAAGCAGGAAAGAAAATGCATGTATTTTTTTTTTTTTTGTTCCTCGTTCCTTACACATTCGTGAGCAGCTGATAGACAATTCAAAGAAAAAGAAGATTGCTCAATACTAAATAGGAAACTACAGAGATCAACGCTTGATTGCACTTGTAAACTTGTCTGACTGCATTTGTGTTTCAGCAGAACTTGCTTCTGTCCAAACACTAAATGCCACCGGTGCATGACGTGGCTGCTTTCCTACTCTTCCTTCTACTATGCTCAAATATTCTGTCCTGTTCCATTGTATAAACTGACTGCATTTATTTTATATTATTTATGATATTAGATAATAGTTAACAAAAACTAATGAAATAACTAAAGGCAAAATTGAAAAAACATTTTCATTAAAGATGTCAAATGTAAAAATGAGTGATTTTTTTTTACTAGCTGAAAGTATATTTTACCTTCATAAAACTCACAAAAACTGATGGTATCTAATTATATAAATATTATTTATCAATTAATTTCATTCATGAGCTTTTGGGGTTGATTTTAAATGTATTTTTTTTTTTTTGGTGGTACTGTACAGATGTACAGAATTGAGAAGGTTGAACAGTTGTTTGGGAGTTTTACTTTACACAGTATTCAGTGGCTTTTTTTTTCACTTAACCAATACTCCACATGTGGAAAGAGACAAAATTAATACTAAAACTAAAAACTAAAATAAAAAAATAACTGAAAAAAATAACTGATAAAATCGAACAAACCCATTCTTAAAACAAATGAAAAGTAACTGAATAGAAAATACAAAAAAATAAAAACTAGTTAGAGTCACACTAACACCAAGAGACAATTTAGAGTGTTCAATCAGCCTGCCATGCATGTTTTTGGAATGTGGGAGGAAACCGGAACACCCGGAGAAAACCCACGCAGGCCCGGGGAGAACATGCAAACTCCACACAGGAAGGCCAGAGCTGAGATCGAACCCACACCCTCTGCACTGTGACGTCAACACGCTCACACCGGACCAACGGGCCACCCTTAAAAATAAATAAAAAATTTGAATCTTTTCTATTCCGGCATCATGGTGAGTGACTGGCTAGCATTCCGGCCTCATATTGCAGAGGCCCGGGGTTCAATTCCAGCTCCAGCCTTCCTGTGTGATGTTTGCATGTTCTCCTCGTGCCTGCGTGGGTTTTCTCCATGTACTCCGGTTTCCTCCCACATTCCAAAAAACATGCACGTAGGTTAATTGATCCCTCTAGATCAGTGGTTCTTAACCTTTTCTGAGGTACTGAACCGAACCAGTTAATATGCGCATTCACCGAACACTTCATTCGTAAAAAATAAATATATATATTTTATACAAATTCAAGATATTAAAAAAACACATTTACTAAAAACAGAAAAAAGTAAATACAATTTCAAGGGATAAGTACAAATATATATATTTTTTAACGTATTATCACGACAGTCACACCTTGACTAGGAAGCAAACTTAATTTCCCACAACACTGATTGGACAAGCAATGTAATGTGATCATTGGCAGCCAGTGATGGCCAAGTGGGCGTGTCATAACTAATTGACATGTTGAGTCGTGTG
>NW_017805625.1:7234061-7316948 GCF_001891065.2 Hippocampus comes | reverse complement strand
TGGGGTGTGTGTGTGTGTGTGTGTGTGTGTGTGTGTGTGTGTGTGTGTGTGTGTGTGCGTGTGTGTGTGTGTGTGTGTCTTACGCTCCATGGCAGAGGCTCCGTCGAACCCCTAGGGTTCGATCGAACCCAAGTTAAGAACCACTGCTCTAGATTGTCCTCAGGTGTGATTATGAATGTAATTGGGTGTTCGTCTACATGTGCCCTGCAATTGGCTGGCAACCATTTCAGGGTGTAGCCCGCATGCTGTCCAAGGACAGCTGGGAGAGGCTCCAGCACGCCCGTGACCCTCGTGAGGTGAAGCGGATTAGAAAATGGATGCTTTCGATTCCATTCAAATTCAGTTAAACATCAACAACAATCCACAGAAACTGTTGTTCCTGCTACATTAATTCCTAGAAATACGAGTTCCTTTCGTTAAGCAAGAACTTCTGGTTTCTGGTAAAGTTGTTCCAAAATTCCCTTCAGTGAGCGTGACGACAGTCATGACGGCTCCACTGTGCTACGAGTGCTAAATAAAGTAGCAACACTGCCAAAGCTGGGCTTAGAAAAAAAAAAAGTTGGGAGAGGGGGAGCAGTGATGTGAGGGAAATATGACTTAATTTCAGTACAATTTTCTGCCAGGTTAGGATGCCTCCCTGATGAGTTTTTGTGTGTGTTCCATCATTCTGGGAGTTCTTATTTCAAGTACATACTCAAAATGTGTAAATAAATCTGAATAACTAGGGTTAGGGTTTTCGTTAAGATAGGTAGGGTTACTTATAATGCCTTATGAATATTTGTACGGGGAAAAAAACTGCTTGAATGAAGGGAAATGTTGTTTCACCAAAACTGCCGAGTAAAAAAATATAAAGTGCCAGATAAGGACATACATAGTTTGGCTTTATCTGAGATATGCAACTTTAATTTGATCTTATTTTTTGCAGTGCAGTATGCATGTGGACTTTCATGTGTTCAAGTGCATCATGTTTATGTTCTCCATTGTCTTCAGTCCATTGTGTGAGCGACGGCGGGTTACGCTGTACTGTCATCGGCTGAGTGTCACGCAAGGTATGTACACCTGCTGCTTTCAACTGCAGGTATTAACAAAGATAATTTATTTCCTCATGGGCGTGTATGTGCTGACAGGAAAAGGTGTACCGGCTTGGAGGCACACTCTTGACTTTCTTGTCTTCTGCCCTCCCTTCATTCGCAACATGGAATTCTGTCGGCTCTGCTTCGTGCTCCTCGCCTTGGTCACTGGTGAGTTCTGCGTCATTTTCTCTTTTCTTAGGTATATTGTATATTCAGAGACTGTGTGTTGTGTGTCAATGACATGGTGGTCATTACACATGAAGTGTCACAGCACTGTCCAACTTTGACTGAATGACAACTTGGACTTCAGATACAAAGTTGTCTTTTTTTGTCTTAGGAAAAAAAAAACTAAACTAAACTGAACTCACTTCAATTTTTCTTTTTTTTTATTTATGTTAGACATGAGACAACACAAGTGCAACCATAACACCTTAAAAGAGAAGTCAACATTTCAATGATATATTTTCAGGGCTAACTGATAATTTAGCATGTTACTCAGTATTAATGAATCTCACGAAGGTCGCGGGCTGGTTGGAGACAATCCCAGCCGTCTTTGAGCAGTAGGCGAGGGACACCCTGAACTGGTTTGCCAATCGCAAGGGTACACAAGAAACCATTTGCGCTCAGAATCATACCTAGGGGCCATTTAGAGTGTTCATTCAGCCCGCCATGCATGTTTTTGGAATGTGGGAGGAAACCGGAGTACCCAGAGAAAACCCACACAGGCTTAGCGTAAACATACAAACTCCACACAGGAAGGGAATTGAACCCTGCACCTCTGTGGCTCAATCACATTCGACTTGATGTTAATCATTATTAACATGTATGTGACAATCGTTCCTTAGATCAGGGATGGGCAACCTAATGATGAAGGGGGGCCACAATTTTTCATCAGTGCTACTAGGGGGGCCACATAGGACCACAGACTTCCTAACCAGATGTATGACAAAATGATCTTTTGAATATGGACAAAATATATGCGTGCATATATTTCTGTCTGATTGAAACAATTTGAATCATGCATTGAAAAAATTGGTGTGTTAAATTTACTCAATTTTATTTTGTCAAGTGGTCGCACGAGTTTAATAGATATGAAGTCCAAGACTTGTTTTTTTTCCCACAAAAATCAAGTCACTCAAAATTATATTATTGTATGTGAGTCATAATCCATTAAAAATCATTGGGCTACTGCTCATGCTGTAGTATAGGGCAATGCAAGACCGATTGCAAGTGCAACCAAGCCTTGTCTGTCATCTGGTGGTGAATGGTAATATTGCAACTGAAAACTATGCAGTAGAACTGTGCGATTCGTGACGGATAGGGACAGGGCCAGCACACAAATACGTTTTTATGAGGCCAAGAAAGACAAATTTTGTCTTTCTTGGCCTCATAAAAACGTGTTAACATCAACTTATATGCCAAATTTAAAAATAAGCCAATAATAGTCTTTAAAAATCATTATGGTGTAGTTGCGTCATTCAAACAAACCAGTTTGGGTTTCCATTACGTTTGAGTCACTTCCTGTCGCCTGCATGTCTTTTCATCTGTTTCTTTTTTTTTTTTTTTTTTTTTTTATCGCGGCTAATATTTTTGCCCCACCCGCATTCTTGACATTTTTATGATTTTCTGTCCTGCAGGTGGTGCTGGGCAGGCGGATGGTGAGCGAAATTTTCCATTCGACTGCTTTTTAAAACATGAAGCAAAAATGCTTAATCATCACTTGAGTGGGCGTGGGTTTGTCTAAGGTGTACCATACACAAATGTGTGTTTACATGTCCACATGAAGTCAGAGAATGCTAACGCAAACCTTGAATTGACATCCTCAAATTTATTTTATTCATGATACTGTAATTCAGAGCAGAAATTACTTCCAGGCACTACAGAGCCATACGCCTCACACCGGACCTCAAATAGCCTGAAGTTCAGTGTGGGTCGCACTTTACTGCATTCCGTGAATTAGAAATAGGAAGGCTCCTGTGATTAACAATATTGAATGTATTAGTAGTACTCAGTGTTGGACAAATTGCTCACTAATTGTTATGATTACAAGTTAATTTGGCAAAAGGTAATTGTAACTAAATTACTCCAGAATAAATGTAACGATTGCATAACTTTTTTGGAAAAACCTTCAAATATGCAATAGAATTTGGATCAAACATATTGATTGGACTTCTGACTACTAGTCCATATACTGTGGGTTCTATTTAAGTATTTTCTGAACTACCAAAGGTTTCCACCATGCTTTTAACTCACTGCAGTGTAACACAAAAGAAAACGTTCACGCAGCTCGCAAACAATTGGTACACACCCCCTGTTACTTCTGAGTTTTTTCACCAAAATCTTTCCCACGGCAGTGCTTTAAACTCTTTGTACTGTAAATTCAATCAATCAACCTGGGGTGAGTCAGTGATAGACGCTTTATGAGATTAAAGTTCCGAACAATGGAGGTGGACAAACACAAAAGGCCAGTTTTTAACTTGGCGGATCGAGTACTCTTGTGTCGCTGTGCTATGCATTGAGGCAACACCCACGTACCTACCTGAACTCCGGCCCTGATTAGCTGACCATGAAAGTGTACGCTACCATTATCAGACGGCAATTACTTATGTCTGTCACACCTCCACACTCACAGAAGTTGGGCAATTGGTAAAATCGCCTTATGTTTGCAGCTTCTGTCCTGTGACTGGCGTTGTGAGTCAGGTCTGATAATAGCTGTTCGCTTGTCACTCATTATCAGTGCATAATAATGGCAAATAGAAATTAAATGGACTACCCATTACTACATTGTTATTTCTAAACACCGTTATTCGCAGAACTGATACTAGTACAGTGGTACCTCTATTTACGAACGTCTCTTCATACGAAATTTTCAAGTTATGAAAGGCCTCAACAGGAAAATATTGCCTCTTGTTCCGAAAGAAATTTCAAGATACGAAAGGTAAAAAAAACACAGTATGGGTTGCTGCTCGCAGCTCCGAGTTTCCTGCCATTGGCTATTACCTAGCATCTTCTTGGCATCCCATTGGCTAAGAGGGACTGGGACAGGTATTTTTTTCTCTTCATTTGCCATAATTGGCTATTACAACAGTTGCAGTTGTCAACGGTCATGAAACCCAAGTTTATGCGTCAGCGCCAAACTGCGGGGGTGTGCCCGCTATGGATGTGTCCTCAAGCACACCATAGATATAGATGATTGACAACTTGTCAGTCACAGCAAAAATGTAATTGTGTTACTTGTGATAATGCTAATGCGAAATCTGAATGTGGTGTGTGTGTGTGTGTGTGTGTGTGTGTGTGTGTGTGTGTGTGTGTGTGTGTGTGTGTGTCTGACACAGTATGTGGCACAGTGTTGGTCAACTCCAGGATTGTGGGCGGTGATACGGCACCCGAGGGAGCCTGGCCCTGGCAGGCGAGCTTGCACAGGAATAACTTCCCCATATGCGGAGCATCGCTGATCAACAACCAATGGGTGCTGTGTGCCACTCACTGCTTGCTAAAGTGAGGCGCTCTCCACTTGGAAGTCCATTGAACCCCCCTTCCCGTCCTTTCCCCACGTGATTTAAACCCATTTAACTACATTTAAATGCATTTTATAAAGTCCAGGCCATTGTTTGACCATTTTTTTTGTTGTTGCTCTGATTGCTGTATGGTGGCAGTGAACTGAACTCACGACGAGCGGCAGTGAGCATTTCTTCAAAAATGAGACTACAGGCCTTTAATTGCCACTCACAAGTGAATTTTACTGTCAAATTAAACAAAACACAGAGACTTACGCATTTAGAATTGAACACAACCACGTCGAGTCAGCTGCCTTAATGCTAATGCTAACATATAAGGCCTCTATATTGGTACACAGCAGAAGTGTGCTCCAGCATAAAATCTGGTGCATCTTGAGTTTCGTACCAGTACAAGCCTTGTTTAGCATGTTTGGGAATTTGGCAGGCAGCTTTGTGTCATGCTTGGCGTTTCGGTGTACCCAGAATGCTTCCTTTGACACGCACCCAATGCATCTGACAATTTGGTAGCTGAAAGTAAACTAAACTTCACACCTGCGGGTACCAGGTCGGAGTCTTGGTCCAGGCTTTGGAGTCTAACTGTGCTAAACTGCGTGCATATGCGGAAATACCAACACATGTAGCCTGCTCCTTCACACAGGTAGACCTGGCTATGCGCTAGGGACGAATACAAAGTAGAGCCCGCATAGCATCAATGTGGTAGTGGTGATGAAGGTAGCATTGTGACATCTTCTCTGTCTCCATGTATAAACTCATGTGTCAGTATTATACTGCTCCCAGGTGGTCAGTGCAAACACACCAGAAGGAGCAGCATAGTGACCAGCGAAGTGAAGCAAAAAGTATCTCTGTGCCGACTGGTACGATGATGTCACTGAGTTGTGTGTTTGTTAACAGCACACCCACCTCCAGCCTGCTGATTTATCTGGGCCGCCAAACCCAGGAGGGCCCCAATGACAATGAGCAGGTGCGCGGTGTGGCGCAAATCATCCTCCACGAGGACTACGACGAGCGTACCAACGACAACGATATTGCCCTGATGCGGCTCTCCTCGCCTGTCGAGTTCACCACCTTTATTCGGCCCGTCTGCCTCGCCGCTCCAGGCAGTGACGTCCCAGCCGGAACCGAAGCCTGGGTCACCGGATGGGGCACGATAGACAGTGGTGGTACGTACATCTATTTAGCTTGCTCCATATGTTCTGTCCTGTATTCTTGACACATGACCCAATTCTTTACTCGATACCAGTAGTCGGCAACTCAGTTTGCATCCATGTTTGCAAACTCCCTTTGTTTGATGCTAGGACACCATGAGAGGTCAACAGCAAAGTAACGACAGAGGCACTGATATTCTCCTGACTGTCGAGATGGGCTTTATTGACAGACTTTTAAACAATTTGTGGCCATCTTTCGGGGGGGGGGGCAGCACGAGTGTAATGCAAGGCACAGGCTAACTGTGCCCATGAGTGGGGTTTTCTTTCTTTTGGAATTTTCCTAGACGTGCGCAGGTAGAAAGAGATATTTACGCCGTTGTAGGAGTGAACGCTAGCGTGAAATGTGATTGCTGCCTTTGACATTGTAGAAGCAGAAAAAGATATGGTGGAGTCAATTTTTAAAATGACTGCTTTCTTGCCTTGTCAGTCCCGCTTCCGTCGCCGCAGGCACTACAGGAAGTGACCGTTCCGGTGGTATCCAACAGCGACTGCAACGATGTTTACGGCATCATCACCAGCAACATGATCTGCGCTGGAACCGAAAATGGGGGCCGGGACTCATGTCAGGTGAACTTGCGTCACCATGTATAGAATATTTCAGCCTCACTTACAGTATTATTGGATGTTTTGTTCACTTCTTCTTGTGTTCATAATTACTTTTATTAAACAAACCAAAAAGTACAATCCCAAAGCTCTGCAATTTATTTTAATTTCAGACATCACCCTTGAAATAAATAGTTTACTGATTAGTTGATTCTGGGTGGCCAGGTGGTCCAGTGATTAGCGCTGAGGTCATGGGTTCGATCCCGGCTGCAGCCTTCCTGTGTGGAGTTTCCCTGGGCCTATGTGGGTTTTCTCCGGGTACTGTACTCCGGTTTCCTCCCACATTCCAAAAAAAATGCATGGCAGGCTGATTGAACAATCCAAATTGTCCCTAAGTGTGAGTGTGAGCGTGGATGGTTGTTTGTCTCTGTGTGCCCTGCTGAACCGGCTGGCAACCGGTTCAGGGTGTCCCCTGCCTACTGCCCGAAGACAGCTGGGATCGGCTCCAGCAACCCCCGCGCCCAGTGTGAGGATAAAGCGGAACAGAAAATGGATGGATTATTTGATTCTGAAAAAGTGCACAATACACGTTAAGACTCTTTGTAACTTTCACGAACAACCCAGGCAAAACTTGACACCATTTGATCGAGTACAGTACTGTACTTCCCCATTGACGAGGGCGCCATCTTGTGGCCTTATGGATCTCTACAGAAAGGGCACAATATTGTGAAATTAAGATTTCTCGTGAAAATCTGAGGATAGCTCAAACTTTCCCTATCATTTCTGACAGTTTTGATTGACTGTCTGTGTTCATCCAGAACACTTGAATCCATCCATCACTTAATAACTACATTTCACTTTCTCTGGATGTACTCAAGTGGCTTTCAATCTGGGATCGCGGGTCCTCCTCCCTCCTCGGGGTCTGCTACTTGTAACTGGAGCTTCATAGAATATTTGCAATTCATTATTATTATCTTGGAAATAGCTCAAACGTACTCTTAGACTTTGCAAAAATGTTGGCAATTGTGTCACTGTTTGCAGGGGGATTCAGGCGGTCCGATGGTGAGTAAAAACGCTACGAGGTGGGTCCAACTCGGCGTGGTGAGCTTTGGACAAGGATGCGCATTGCCCGACATCCCAGGAGTCTATGCCCGAGTGTCCCAATATCAGACGTGGATCACGGAACGCGTCACTGGCGACCAGCCGGGCTTCGTCGACTTTGTGCCTGGCACAACCACCACAGGGGGAGCTACGTTGGTGGTCCTTTCCGCACCTTTACTGCTCACTCTGCTGCCGACAATCTTCACCTCTCTGGTGCTCATGTGACGAGGACCATCAACGTCATGTCAACAGTGGGGGCTACAAACATTACATTAGAGGAAGCTAGCTACCGTAAACTCATTTGATTGAGTTGTCTAATGAAGAATTAATTTCTTTTTCTCTTTTTCTTTTTTTTGAAAGCTCTTAGGTTTTCTGTTATTTTTGATGAAGTGATCAGAAGCGAACAGTAAAATATGCTTCAATACTTAGCTTTTTATTGCACTTGGTGATTTTACATGACAAAAGGTTTGAAATGTAAGCAGTCACAAACCTCAGCATGACAACGTCCTTTTTTGTTTGCCACAGGTTCACCTCATGTAAAGTTTTGCATTGAATTTCATTTAGACGTGAAGTTGCCAATTTGAATGTTGAGCACTGTCATGAATGCTGCAATCTGGGGTCTGAAAGAAACTGTTCTCTTGCACTGTTGTGACATTTGAAGTTATGAATTCGTTTTTTATGATTACTCCGCAATGTCAAATAATGTTTGTATTTTTCTACTTGGGGTTGTTTCTCTTTAATTAAATTATGTTGATGTCAACATTAATTTTTGTTCTTATACTGTGGCCGAATAGTGAGAACGAATATTGTACGCAGCCCCGCAAAGTTTTTTCTTTTTCTTCCATGTCACCATTGGGGCTGCGTACTGCCGATGACTTCAAATCTCCACGACAGAATTTCGTGTTGGCGGATCGATCCACCTATCGATAATACAAATGTTGATATTGGTACTGCTCCATGCCAACGTTTTGAGAAGTTTTTTTAGCTCCTCTGAGGTATCCGGTTTCAACAAACAATGCCAAACATTGTCTTTTTCATCCATGAAATGATGAAAAATTATTTTTTAGAAGACAGCTTCCGTTCACACTTATAATCTTAATTCGATGTCATATGCCGCGAAGCAGAGTCTGTGCCAGCACATTAAAAAAAAAAATCAATACCTGTAATGTAATATTTAAAAAAATCTATTGTCATTACTGGTTTTATAGTGACATCTATTGGTAAAGTTTGTTCACAACACCTGATATCTGCTTTTGAGAACGGCATGCTCAATACTATTAAAACTACCTTTCGATTTTTTAAACCCCATTTTTATTGCATACTTTGACAGTTGGTCATAATAGTGAGACTTGGAGCGCTATAAGAGAAATGGCGGTGATACCCCAGTACAGTAGTACCACTGTGTTCAATAATTGGCTAATTTCAAATAGGCTGTATTTAAGTGAACACTTTCATTTTATTCAATGTTCCTTGATTCAATACAATTTTGCAATGTTTTTTTAAATACTGTTTTAATACTGCATGCACAGCGCTTTATGCAATAGCCATAATCCATCCATCCATCCACTTTCTGATAAGCTTATCCTCACCAGGGTCGCGGGGGCGAGCTGGAACCTATCCCGGCTATCTTCGGGCAGTAGGTGTGGTACACCCTGAATTGGTTGCCAGCTAATCAAAGGGCACGTAGACGAACAGCCATTCACGCTCACAATATATATAGGGTTGCATGTTTTTGGAATGTGGGAGGAAACTGGAATACCCAGAGGAAACCCACGAAGGCACGGGAGAATATGCAAACTCTACACAGGAAGGCCGGAGCTAGACTCAAACTATGCAGTGTGAGGCGGACGTGCTAAACAGTCGACCAGCCAACAATGGTTGCTCTCAAATTAAAGATGAGTTGAGTGATTGTCTGTAAATAATTTTAAAACATCATAATGTTATATCCTCAACTATGAATAAAGTGGCTAGCTGATTTTTCCGTTTAAAAAAAAAAATCAAATGTGTCCCCTGAAAACTAAAGTTTACCATCACAGCTTTCTGGTAACCTTTTTGGTTTGCGTTTGTGCTCTCAATTTTGAGCTTTCTTGGCCACCGTAGCGCGAGGCAAAAAAGCAGACAGGTCGCTTCTGGGATGGGAGCAGCGGCGATCTGGACTCAGGGGAGAACATTTCAGCTGCTTGGTGGAGGCGAGCAGCACGCGCGGTTCTGATTGTTTGGAAATGGACCACCGGTAACAGCCAACACACATGATCCGGAACCATTTAGCCTCCCATTCATCCGGACATTGACTTTTTCCTCCCCATTGGATTTTTCTCCCCCTCAATTATTTTTTTAATAGCATTCTGCTGGTTTTTGTTTCTTTAGAGAGCCTTTTTGCCGGGCGAAAGGTTTGGCGCTGCCCTGTCTTGGAGCCATGGGCTGCACGGTGAGTGCCGAGGACAAGGCGGCCGCGGAGAGGTCCAAAATGATCGACAAGAACCTCCGAGAAGACGGAGAGAAGGCGGCCAGAGAAGTCAAGCTGCTGCTTTTAGGCAAGCCTCGGTTTTCTGATCCTACAATTAGGTACAATGTATCCCGATGATCATTTGGCAGGCAACGCAACACTTACTGGTCACGACATTAGGTACACATGTTCACTTTAATGACGATGTCATTTTTATAAATGTGTCCTTGCAACGGTAATGATGCTCGGTTTTGATTGACAGTGTCAGTCTTACTCATTTTGCGCCCACATGATACTCTCATACTGACTGATGGCTCTAATCATTTGCTCCTCCTCGATTGCTCGATCAAGGGGATGGGCAAATATTTAGATAATAAAACCAAATAGAATTAAGCATGGGCGTCATTAGGCCTATTTTAGGGAGGCTTCAGCCTCCCTAAAAATGTCTTTAGCCCCCCTAAATAATTTCATTGCATTATTTAAAAAAAAGTATTATTTATTTTTCCTGTACTTTTGCTAATATATTGCATCAAATTCAACGTAATGTGGCCATTTTAAATTATATTTCGATACCCTGCCATTATTGTAATATTAAATCTCCCAGGTTTCCTGAACGCAACAGGTGTTGCGTTTGCATTTGACGTGTCTGTCACCATCGCCACATCAAATGCTAACGCAACAACTGACAGTTCATTGCCGAAAGTCAGGTTGACTGCACTGTAACAAGTGTTCACTTTTGGATAAATTAAGGTGGTGCTTAATAAAAATTAAGCAACATTTTATTATTAAATACATAAATAATCATTACACCAACTCTTTGAGGCAACACCTATTGAGATTTTGGCCTATATAAAATAAATAAATAAATATAAAATAAATAAATGTATTTATTTGATCGGAATCAGGCTAAAGACGCACAGAGAGTGAGCCGGGGGGGGGAGCTCTGCTGGACAGGGGAGTCTATCAGATCTCAAGGCTAATTTTACTTGCAAGGCTGTTCCCAAAATGCAATCGGAGCTTACAGTAAGTATTGAGCAGCAAACTTGTGTTTTTCCAAAGTGATGAAGCTTTTGCATCTCATTGTACTAACTTAAATTGCAACATCTCAAAATACATCGTCTTCTGGCAGCTAAGCATATATTAATACATTTTGGTAGAGAGGAATATAGGACTACTGTCATATAGGTTATGTTATCGGGCATCCTTCTAATTCCCTTGAACAACCAAGATTGAACTTTTGAACACTTTATAATTTCTATTATCTAGTCCAGTTAAAGTCCAGGGGAGGAAGCCCCATCATAGTAAAGAGGATACTAATGTGATGTGTGTAGTTCTTCATAGCCTCTTCATTTTGCTCTCAAAGTGCACGGAATTGATGGATTTTTAACAGAATGTAGAAAAAATTTCTCCCAGGGGGGGCATGCCCCCGGACCCCCCTACAGGGGCTGTGTTCCCCTTGGGGCTAAGCCCCCCTTGTTCTTCAAACCTAGTGACGCCCCTGGAATTAAGCGTGCATGTAAAAAGGATCATTTTTTTTCTTTTAATGAAAAAGAATGACTCTTATTTCATAATGTTACGATTCCTAATTATATTGATTATAAATCACAAACCAATGAATTAATAAAATATATAAAATGTGGTATAGTCAAACGTAATTTTTAATTCGACTTAAATAAAGTTTGATACATTTTTAGTTTTATTTCCAGTAAATCATTTCAACAATTATTTCATGAGGTCATGAAATCAAAACATAAATTCAAATGAATATATAAATAAATGCATTTTTATTCAACAATTTATGTGAAAAACCGTCAAAATGATCGAATTACATAATTGAATATCAATAAAATCAAATCAATTGCTCTCATTTGTTAAATGTATTATTTGTAATGCTTCAATAAAATTGATGAAATTATGATAATTGTGCATGTAGTTTTTATTTTCCTAAAATATTTTCATTACTGTGTGCAGTAAATAAATGAAGCAATTACTCAGTAAGATAAATGAATGAAATATGCACATGAAAATGAATGAGTACATATTCAGTAACCAATATTGGGGAGAAAAATGTTGATTAAAATGAATAAATGCAACAAACTTACACGACTCATTGAAGTAAATGATCCGTGGGCCTAAATAAAGGAAGGCACGGGCCATATGTAGTCCTTGGACCATACTTAACCCATCTCTGCTCTATTACGTAATCAACATATTAAAAACATCTCGATGTAAGCAGTTTATTTGCACATTTCTGCAGAATACAATCACATCGTTATCACACTAGACAGACATCAAAACTGGCTTGTATCTTCAAATGTTCTTTTGAACCAATTACACTTGACTTAGCTTTGTAACACACCTACCTGTTTATTTTTGGCTCTGGAAAAGGTAAAACTTAACAATAATGAGCCCTATGCTCTAGATGAGTGCAAATTGCATTCACCTCACTCCTCGTTGATCTTATCTTATCTTGTACAGCTCCTCGTGTGCAAAAGTGTGTATACGTGCGTTGCTGAGTGGGAGGATGCTTGGTTTTGCGAGAGTGTTGGAGGACGTGTGTCATCTTGCTGTGACAAGCTGTTAACGCAAGCCAGGATGGAGAGCTGCAGGATGGCTAGTCAGCTGACAAGTCAATAAGAGAGGCCAGCAAGTGTGCGTGTGTGTGTGTGTGTGTGTGTGTGTGTGTGTGTGTGTGTGTGTGTGTGTGTGTGTGTGTGTGTGTGTGTGTGTGGGTGTGTGTGTGTGTGTGTGTGTGTGTGTGTGTGTGTGTGTGTGTGTGTGTGTGTGTGTGTGTGTGTGTGTGTGTGTGTGTGTGTGTGTGTGTGTCCTATACCAGGCCCACACCAGCATGTCTGTGTATGAAATCTTAAATAAGCACCACGAACATATTGTGCTAGGTGGACAATTTCAGAACTGATCTGAATGTGGAGAAGCGGACTGTAAACTATGTAAAATGTTGCCAGACGTTGCTTGCCAGAATGGAGAGACTGTTGTCCCTTTTCCTTCTGTAAAAGCAGCACTGGCGTTGAATGATTGGACGAGGGCGTTGAAGACCCCGTAAAGTGAAATCACAGTTTTGTTTCTAAATGCATTATACATGTTTGAAGATAATTTCTGAAAACATTTGCAAAAACTGAGAGCTATGTTGCATTCAACTGTGGAGATTTAGGGCACTAGTTTCATGCCCATCCCAAGTCTAGCGCAAATTGGAGTCTAACTGTGTGCGTGGGTGGAATTTTCTTTCTTTCAGTATTTTTATAGACTGGCACAGTTAGAAATGGGTGTTTGCGCCATTGTGGGAGTGAACACAGCCAACTTGATTCCCGGCCAATACTCTTGCGGATGTCGTGTGACTGATCCCCTTGTGCATTTGTTTACGTCGTCATGCTGGCAGGATACTAGTGATATTGGCAGGCGAAGGATATACAATGGAGAGCAGTGGTCATTTTTTAAAATTTCATTTATCTATTTATTTATTTATTTATTTTGATAGAAGTTTTTCCTCCCTGTGTGATGGTTCAAGAATGCTTAATGACCGCCCAAAAACATCTCTGTACAATGAATAAATACACGATTCAACAAAGTCTTACTGCATTTCTCAACCACGGTCTCATAAAGGATACACTCTACTGAGAGCGTTGTCCTAAATCTTCCCCTTTGTGAAGAATTCCTTGATATTGTATGATTTGCCTTCTCAGTGTATGAATAGACAGATGGGTTGCACATTCTAGCCAAGAAAGGGGCCTCGGCAAAAGTTCCAAATCATGTAGCATCCGTGTAGCTTTAGGGAAGGGTCAAGCCAATCTGTCTGCACGTTCGTGTTTGACAAGCCACCTTGCTTGAAGGATGTTTTGCTACTTTCCTGATCTTTAATTATTTGAAGTGAATTGAGGCCAGAACCTACTTGGAGTATGTTCATTCATCAAGGACTACAATCACAATTTGTTAAACTGTAAAGAAAATATCCAAGGGTAACCTTTTCTTTTTTTTTTCTCAACAGCCAAACATCCACTGACGCTTATGTGTAAATCCCACCCTGGGCGCATGTAGATAATAATAGGTTTTCACCGACATGACTCACTTCTCAAGGGGAGACTGTCTGTCCACAAACGATAATAACTACCCACAAACTGACACGCTAAACACTTAGGCATGTCTCTCATCAATATGACTAATTCTTTCTAGAAACATTCTTTGTTCTGTACTTAGGCAAGGTGAACAGATTACATCTTCGACTCGGATGTTGACTTTTTGTTTTCTGACATTGACGTTGTCTCCGCTGGAGTACACACTCGGGCAGTTTTGATTTGATGCACTCAGGCTAAAATGTGACCTGTGCCAAAAGATTTACCGAAGCAATGTTTTACATTGACATGTTTTAATAATATCAGTAAATCCCCTTTTGTCCCTGCCAGCATTGATAAAATGCAGGCAAATCTCCAGCAGTATCGCGACACACTACAAAGCAATCCTACCAGGATTTTTAATCGAGTATTTGGCATGTTTCATTTTTTATATTCTTCATTATCTAGCGTCACGGTTGATAGTTATGTTGTTGAGGCAACAGAAGAGATGCTGGAGCAGAACAGATAAACGGGTTGGCAGTGGAGAAAAATATCTTCAGTCGAAGAGAACAAAAGAACGCGTCATTGAAATTGCGTCATGTGGCTCTGCTCTGCTAATTCCACTTGATGCGTTTTTCATGGGTATGGCGGGTACGACAGGCTCCGTTGAACAAAGTCAATATATACATTTAAACCGCTATTGTTCACTCATTTGTTGAAATGATTCATCATCGCTACTTTATCGTAGTATATTGTAGCACAAGAGTGTCAGACTCATTCTTGTCGCGGGCCACATTGTTGTTACTGTTTCCCTTGGAGGGCCGTTATGACATGAAACCAAAAAAGAAAATGCTTACAATAACTCTCCTACTTATTATATAGGAGAGTTTGAAATTTTGGTACAGATTTTAGCAAGCATCATCGAAGTTGACGTGTTTGATTTGCTTTCACGGGCCACATAAAATGATGTGGCGGGCCAGATCTGGCCCCCGGGCCTTTAATTTGACACCTGTGTTGGAGCATATAAGTAGCTAGAAACCCCCCCCAACACACTATGTTACTGCGCCTTAGCTCTGGACGCTGTTGTTTAACAGAGTGCTGCAGTCCACTTGGCTGCAGTGGGATATTTTTTTTTTAACTGTCCTCAGCCTTATTTCAAATAAAATTACAACGGCCACTTGCAAAATTAAATCTAGGAGCCCGTCACTTTCCTTTGTAGTTGTTATCACGTGTTGGGCTCACTGATGTTGGGTTTTTGGAGTTTCTTGCTCAAGTATTTTGAAATAAATAGTTGGGTGGTTGACTGGTTAGCACGTCGACCTCACAGTGCAGAAGTGCAGGGTTCAGTTCTGGGCTGTGGCCTTCCTGTGTGGAGTTTGCATGTTCTCCCTGGGCCTGTGTGGGTTTTCTTCGGGTACTCCGGTTTCCTCCCACATTCCCAAAAACATGCGTGGCAGGTTGATGGAACAATCGAAATTGTCCCTTGTTGTGAGTGTGAGCATGGATGGTTGTTTGTCTCTGTGGGCCCTGCGATTGGCTGGCAACCAGTTCAGGGTGTACCCCACCGATTGCGATAGGCTGCAGCATGCCCGCGGCCCTCGTGAGGACAAGCGGATGAGAAAATGGACGAATGGATGGATATCTGAGTGTGATTTGAGGTTCGCTGGTTAAGTTGGGACGACTGCGAGGAGGAAGAAGAACTGTGTGCTGCGCGGACAGTTCTACTAGTTGACCAGAAGAAATGTCAACACTTCTACTAATTGACTAGTAGGTTGACTTTATTTTCTTCCTCCTGTCTCCTGTGAAGACGACACTTTATCCGAATGGCTTGCGTCACAATCGTGTTGGACTTCCACCAATGTTACCGGCTTTTTCCCTTAACGACACACCGATCCACAATGGGTTTGTGTCAGTGCCTTCAGGTACCACCTGGAGACCACTCGATTCAAACGTCAAGGGCAAAACAATGACGCTGCAATGCAGAAAACTGGGAAGTCCGAAATGTTCTTGAAAGGTCACTCTAAGTTGAGCTAAAGCATATGATGGACAAATGCAAATATCTACAGATAGGCTTTGAGTAGCATCAACAACCATCAAAGCCATAGTCAAAGCATATTTCAATAGATGCTCTGATTGTTTTCAACGCCTCGCTCGTCTCAGGTGCAGCACCAGACCAGGTGAAGTACCGATCAGAAACAAACTGGCAAAACATGAAAATTGCATTGCAACTTCAGAGTCAATGAAGTCCCGAGGCCTTCATGTGATCCACCGTTACTTCTAAACGCTTCCTCCTCAGGGTTCTGCCTAATTGGATCCTTCCCCATTTTTCATTTTCCAGTCACACTCCCATTATCGGCGGCATTCATAATTCAGGATGCAGTCTAATATCACCTTATTTTCCCGCTCGGTCTTTTACATCACACTTCTCTTGTCTTCGATGAAGAGCGCATGAGTGGCAAAGTCTTTTTTCAGGACGAGTATTCATCAAGATGCTCCCACTTTTGACTCCAATCTATCTGCGTAATTGCACTTGACTCCAAAGTCAGCTGTTGGAAGAGGCACTTGATGAAGTTTGTTTCTATTGACTTACCAAAAAAAAAAAAAAAAAGCACTTTTCAGCTTGATGGCGGATTGTGATGAAATGCAAAAATGAGCGTGCCAGATACTTCGAAATCCGTTTTATTAGGAAGATTAAAAATAGGGCAACGTAAATGGAACGCTATCTGTTGTTATGAAGCAAGAATTTTCATCAGCTGACCCGGAGCAAGACCAAAATACAGTATAAAAAATAATTGGACAGGCATATATATATATATATATATATATAATATCAATATTCATTACAAAGGCGTGTTTAGACTAATGGAAGTGCGCAGAACATATTAGCGTCAAGACAATTTGGGGAGTTGACCTCCCCTTTAATGAGTTGGCCTAATAGCAGCCCAACTGCAACCCCACAGCCTGTTTCTTTTATGTGGTTGCCATGGTTACCCTCGCTTCATCCATCCGGTTTTCCACTGCTCATTTTGAAAAATAATAATCAAGAGGAAAAAAAACAGCAGGCAAACAAAATACTTGCTGATTAAGCTGATTGGGATCATGTTTTTTTCATCCCATTCAAGTTGTTGAGTCGGACATTTCCAAGAGCTGCTTTGCATACCGTTAATCATCGCTACAGAAAACCATATCCATGGGATATTTTACAGCTCATTGGATTAGCTGAAATCTTCTCATTGCATTTGTTGAACCGAAATTAAAGGGCATTGTTCTGCTTCAATGCATTCACGGGTAAAATGTTAATAAAATCCACTACAAGAGCTCCACGAATGATTATTCGTTTTGACAGGGTAAACAATATTTGTACTGCAGTGGTTTGGCATTTTAGTATGATTTTCTACATGAAAGCAGATTACTTCTAATGGATGAGAGTGAGGGGCGGCCAGGTGGTCGACTGGTTCGCCCGTCGGGCTCACGGTGCAGAGATGCACGGTGCGATTCCGGCTCCGACCTCTTTGTGTGGAGTTTGCATGTTCTCCCCGTGCCTGCGTGGGTTTTTTCTGGGTATTCGCGCTTCCTCCCACATTCCAAAAACACGTGTGGCAGGCTGATTGAACACTCTCAATTGTCCCAAGGTGTGAGTGTGAGCATGGGTGGTTGTTCTGCGTGCCCTGCAATTGGCTGGCAACCGGTTGAGGCTTGCCCGAAGACGGCTGGAATAGGCTGCAGCACGCCCCGCGACCCTTGTGAGGATAAAGCGGATCGGAAAGTGGATGGATGGATGAGAGTGGATTTGAAGGTGTCCCTAATAAAGTGTCCAGTTTGTTTCATGATCGTGTTTGCTCACCCTAAGATTCATTTTGAAACAACAATTGTGTCTCAGTGCAGTGTTTTCACCGTTGTCAGTGTTAAATAAACCCGATTTTTGGAAGTCAACAGCGTTGCGGCGGGAAGAGATAAAGAAAGGCATTTACAAGGGTGACAGTCAATCCACAGCCACACTTGAGGGTATTCCGGTGTCTGCAAGTCTCGACAAATCTTTCAACTGAGAAAAAAAGAAAATCATTTTCTACCTCGGTACTTCTTTCACCGATTCGGCAGAGAGTCGGGAAAGCTGTTAATAACAAATGAGGTCACACCTTCATATAGCAACAATTAAAGACGCTCCACAAGTGCAAATGGTGCAACAGCCTCGTTTGTCTCCCTAAAGATGAGGCATCAGGTCAGCAGTAATGAAACATCAATTCTTCGTGCTTGGAAAGGCAGTGAGCTTGCGTGGCCTAAAAAAAAATGTATTTGGTTTGATCTGCGGGAAAAGAATCGTATCCAATTTTTGAACCCAAGCTCAGAGGCACACTTCACCGTTTAATGCATCCGACCAGCTGAAAGATTAAAGCGGCGTCGCTGTCAGATGGGATGCCGTGCTACGTCGCTCACATTGTAATGGCCTTTTTTCTTTTTTTGGGGGAAATTTTGTGCCCTGTACAAACCTTTTAGGCACCGTTTTACACTGTTACAGGGAAAAAAAATGGAATCATATCCAACACTAGAGTTGCAGGCAAGAATTACACTGAAGATGTTTTTTTTTTTGTTTCCATTTTTCATGACCTGAGTTCAAAGATCTCAAGCTTCCTTTGTACACAGAAGACTTATTTCTTTCAAATATTGTTCACAAATCCATCTAAATACTTTGTTGATGTGTGTGTGTGTGTGTGTGTGTGTGTGTGTGTGTGTGTGTGTGTGTGTGTGTGTGTGTGTGAGAGAGAGAGAGAGAGAGAGAGAGGGCATCAGTTTGGATCCTTGAGCCACTGTACTTCCAAGCAGACCTGCGCTACAGTACAACTTCTTTTCCTTTGTGCTGCATCAGTTTTTCAGCCTTCTTGAAGAGCTCGTCAGGTTTTGCCATCGATTAACAATACTGTACACATTCTCTTGATTAGCGTGATTCATTGGGACTGTCGCAAGGGAAAGTGCGTATTGATTTCCATCATAGACGAATAGTGCACGCTTGGCGACTCCTGACGCGTCGCATGACGCACAACACAATTGGGCTGTCCGATGTGAGTCATTTGAGGAGCATGTCACGGGTGTCTCATTGTATCTGTAGCAAAGGAGAATGTGAGGCTTTGGATCGATTTGACGGCGGCATGTGTCACATGATGCTCTTGCACCTGTTAGACCGTCTCGCGTTGTTGTTGTTATTTATTTTTTATGTGCAACAATAATGCAATGCCATACTTGACTTGCGTGCGCCATTTGATTTCAAGAGGATGAGATGGATGTGGTAACTCTTAATCCTTTTTTTTTTTTTTTTTTTAATATCATACATACATACATACATATAAATAAATAAATATATATATATCGGGGTTGGCTCCGAGTTCTTTCATCAGACTGTATCTTCTCTGTTGAACCGTTTAATGCAGGGGCGTCAAACTCATTTTTGCCGCGGGCCACATTTTAGTTACCGTTTCACTAGGAGTGCCGTTTATGACTAAAACCGAATAAAGAAGTCAAGAAAAACTGTTGATTCAGCTATTTTTTTAAGTTGCTATCATGAGGGGTTTGGTAACAAGAAAATGCTTAGAGTATCTCTCTTATTTGTTACATATGAGGAATTGATAATTTTGGTCGATATTTTAGAAAGGATGATGGAAGTTGACATGTTTGATCTGCTTTCGCGGGCCACGTCAAATGATGTGGCGGGCCAGATCTGGCTCCCGGGCCTTGAGTTTGACACCTGAGGTTTAATGGATGCCAGGAAGATGGAGAGAAAGCCGTGGAGCCCTTTTCCGCCAGATGCGGAAAGAAGGTCTTATCTGTCCGAAATGGTTCCTACTCTTATACTGTCTCTGCCGCCTCTCACTGGGGTCTTTCAATCTTTCAATGATTTTTTTTTTTCGAGCACACAATAGGATCACCCTGAGTGCTTATCTACCTTCATTCGCACAATGAGAAGACTTATCTATATCCGGTTGTATTTATTTACTACAATGCGAGGCGGTGACAGGAACCTCTCTTGCTCAGCAGAGAGAGATCCTCCAGTCACTCAATTGAAATGCCAGCCATGGCTTGATGAACAGCCCCGAAGAGACCACTTGCCACCTCTTGCAGTATGCCTCACTTTGATCCAGCAACACCGACATCTTCCAAATGACAAGGATTAGACAAAGAGCGTCGTTTTATGTCTCATGTCTGAAGTTGCCAGTGGTGAGTCATTGCCTTGCTTGGTGAGATGAAGCAGTCAAGAGCAGTGCCGGTGACACCCACCCCACTGGCCACAGGCATGCATTAGAAATCAGATTAGCCGTGCAGAAAGACGCGCCACGGTCCATATGTATTCACAGGAAACTGACCGTGACGTTACTGTACCGTACGGTCATGAAACACTATTACCTCCGGTATATGCTGCAGTCTGTACCGCTCGGTGCGAAGCCGCAGGGATCAGTGATTGATTATAAGGTTCGCGTATCGTATGCATGTCATGTTACAGCTGCTCAGGTTGCTGCTGTAATTATGTTCACCGGAGCCTTTTCGAAGATAGTCACCTGAATCTGTCAATTAGCAGCTCCATGCCTACGCTGCACAATGGCGCATATGCTCCAAAGAAGATCCAATTAATAGAGCTCACATTTGGGTTGAATATACTTTACATTGTCCATGCTGGCGGAAGCAGAAAAATGCATGTCATCAGTATTAGGAGATGGATGTATTGTTCTGTTATGTCTTGAGATACAGGACGTTATCAATACACTTCAGGTTTGAAAGGCATTGCCATCCAGTTTGATCTCTTTATGGGCCAATATTTCATGGCTTGGTAAGCGTGGTGTATCAGTGGTCAGCACATCTGCCTCACAGTTCTGAGGTTCTGGGTTCCAAACTGTGCCCTGGAAAACCTATGTGGAAACTGCATTATTATTATTTTTTTGGACATTTTGAGTGAGTTTTCTTCCACAATCCAAAAATATGCATGCTAGGTTCATTGAAGATTCCAAATTGCGGATGCATCAATGCCACCTTATTTTTCAGAATTCATCTATTCACATTGGAGTACTTGCCAAGCGTCTTGTAATTGTCATGAAAAATCCATCCATCTATTTTTTGGAGCACCTTATCCTCACGAGGGTCGCAGGCATGCGGGAGCAAATCCCACCTGTCTTCATGGTGGTAGGCGGGTACCACCTCAACTGCTCGTCAGCCAATCACAGGACACAAATAGACGAACAACCCTTCACATTCACAAATGGACAACACACCACATTTCACAAAAAAGAAATACGATTTTACAGAACTAATTGTTTCTTTTATAGACCCACAACTTAAAGATCGCAGTAAAAGCAACCCAGCATTTTTTTTGTTTTTTTTTTGGAGCAAACAACTTGCTTGCTTTGTTATGCTGACTAACATTGTTGCCATAAATGTCAATAATTTATATTTTCAAGTTGTCCCAACTTAAAGGACTGTTTTAGCCCCCCCCCCCTTTCCCTATTGTGTTTTTTACATTGTGGATCAATCTTTAATGCCTTCTCCACGTGGCGCCTCTAAAATGAAAGAGGAAATGTAGAAGAAGAAACTTGAACGGAACAGAATGATATTACTTAATCAATCCCACCAGTCACAATGCTGCATTAAAAAAAATGTTTTAGTTGTTACCGCAGTGGCTTTAAGATGCATATTGAGTTGTGGGGTGCAAATGAAGCATTCAAGTCACGTACATCCCATGTACAGCGAACGCTGTTGTGCAAACAGAACAAAGGGATTAAACATCGTGTACACTCAACGCAGTCTGCTTCCATGCAGAGAGCAGCAGTGGAAGCTCATCTTCTTCCTTGCACAACTGGTGACCTACTTTAACCACTCCAGACGCTATAACGTACTATAGCACCCTCAACCATGTACCACATTTTCTCCTTTTCTGCATATGTTGCCTGCTTGTGCCACCCACATGCATGGATTACGCAGTAAACATAATGTGGATCTTTGTTTTCACTGAAGCGGTAAAACAAATGCATCTCTCGCATAGACTCGGTCAAAGAAAAACACAAAGGGTTATACCCGACAACATCCCATACTGACTCATGTAAATATGCTCAATCCGTTGACAGGCAGGACAATACAGAAATGTTGGGTTTGATAGACAATATTGTGAACTGTACTATTCCTACTAGTACTGATATCAACGCTGTCTTTTTATGACGATGAATCATTTGCATTTCTATAGACAGGTCAGGGCTTCTTCAATCCAGTCATGCAGCAGAATGAGTCATGTCGTCCCTACGTTGGGCCCCACGTAATCATTGGTGTGCATTGTGATCATATGATCACAGCTATAATGGATCTTCACTCATCCCAAACAAACTCTGTCAGCGGGAGATTGGGCATTGATGACGAATATGAGCGCTTTTTTTTTTTTCTGAATGTACACATGTATGAATCCAGAAATATGGACGGAAAAGCGCTTGCTATTTATCACTATCCATCCAGCTGTCCATTTTCATTTCGGATTCTCCTGTTCAGCATCGCTGTGGGGGGGTTGGTGACTATTCCAGCTGACTTGAGGCAACAGGCAGACTACACCCTGGGGAGACCGCCTGTCAATCACGTGGTTGACAGGCGCACTGTACGGCAATTGATCCGATGCAGTCGGCTTTAGGTGTGATCAATACACGAGTAATGACGCTGTTAATCATCATGCATAGGAATCATCCGCATAGAGGAAAAAGCCTGTTTTGTATATGTTATATAATATGTATCGTAGTTTTGAAAAAAATATTTTTGTTTGTAAACATGAAAATTTGCACACTTTTAAGTAATTAACATAAACTTACTGCACATAAAAATATTCCAATTTCAATGAACATTTTGAAACCTGAGCAGAGAACCACTGAAACTATAATGCGAATGATTTTTGTGAAATGTTTCAGAGCAGGGCGGCCCAGTGGTCCAGTGGTTAGCACATCGACCTCAAAGTGCAGAGGTACTGGGTTCGATTCCAGCTCCGGCCTTCCTGTGTGGAGTTTGCATGTTCTCTCTGTGCCTGCGTGGGTTTTCTCCGGGTACTCCGGTTTCCTCCCACATTCCAAAAAACATACATGGCAAGCTGATTGAACATCATAAATTGTCCCTTGGTGTGAGTGCGGATAGTTGTTTGTTTCTGTGTGCCCTGTGATTGGCTGGCAACCGGTTCAGGGTGTTCCCTGCCTACTGCCCGAAGACAGCTGGGATAGGCTCCATCATGCCCCGCGACCCTTGCGAGGATAAAGTGGTAATATCAGATTAACATCAACATTTTGGTCCTATAGGTAAAGCTTACATTCAAAAAAAGGCAAATGAACGGTGAATTAATACGAAACACTTTGACTTGTAGTCATTTACACGTTCACGATGACAACTTTGTCAAAACTATACCAAATCAAAGTGCAAAGTAAGCATGACAGTAAATATAAATCAGATTAAAACAATAATGCAAACAAAACTGGGGTCATCACTTCACATTTTTGTGGTCCGTCTTCCATGAAACAATGATTTGTAAACACGTGGATTGCACTTGCACTTTCGTCCTCATCTGCTTCTTCTTCTTCCCTCTTGGTTCATTGGCAAATTACAGCTGTTTGCATACCGCCACCTACTGTACAGGAAGCACAAGGCGCTTCCATATCTAGTTAATGGAATCAATCCTGCGTATATTCAGCCCCGCGAACACACACACACACACACACACACACGAGACAATCGGGTTGTGTTTCTGCCATTTGTCAGCAAAACGGGCTTACATCCGGATTGATGAAATGGCCACCTCTGCAAGTTTTAGTAGCAGCAATAAAAGGCTTGGATTTGTATCTGCGCTACATGCCTGGCAAAAGATTATACGATGTTTACGGTAACACAGACAAGCACCGTAATTCCTTTAGTTTGACTCCTTTCAATTTTGGCCCGGTCTTTATCAAATTGCATTCAAAACTGGTGGAGAGCCAACCCTGCTGTTAGGAAATAAATCCAACAGACACAAAGATATGTTTACTCCATAAAACAAATCAATTCAGCGTGTGTCCGTCAGCAAACACGCGGCTTGTTTCGTATTCTGTTCTGTTTCATCGACGCCCACTGGAGGTTAACATTTTAAATGGCTGTAAAAGCTCGTTGGTGGCGAGCTGCCGTGACACCATCGTGTTGGGGGGGCAGTGGGCCAGGATTAGATGAATTGTGTCACAGCCATTTGCAGCTGCAAACTGACAGTTGCCGAATGCAGGGATGCGAAGGTAGTGCGGTGTTGTGCCAAAAGGCGGATCAATTTATGATGCTGTGACAGCGCACGTCTGCCGTCTTTCACGTGTTAGGTGAAGAGGATTGTGGCGAAGCTGGAGATGTGGTGCCTACTGTCAGTGCTTCAGTATGGATTTTTTAATAGCAGCGGGATACGCTCAGATGGTCCACTATAATAAACCTTATTTATTATTAATCAGAAGAGGGCGAGCTTTAAAATGAATCTTGCACCGACAGTCCGTTCAACCTCTCCCACAAGAGAAGCGTTTGCTTTTCTTGCTGTAAACTCACATTGGTGAGGAGTTTAAAAGTTTGAATGTCATTTCTTTTTCATGTTTTTTTTTCCCCCTACACTGAAGATCTCATATGTCGTACACAAACTTTTTTAGCGAATTATAAATCGCTAAGATTTGGAAATTTAAAAAATGGAAATTTGCTGCAAAAACATTGTTAAAAAAAACATCGACACAAACGTTAAAGAACATTCATGTGTACCAACAAGAAAAAACCTGTTTATCTTAATGCTAACAAACCAGCACAGGCTAATAAACTGCATCGAGTACAATCCTCACAAGTATATATTCTTTATTTGCTAACAAACCAGCACAGGCTAATAAACTGCATCGGTGTCATGGTATTAGAACCCTTAAAGCAACAGATATTTGCACACTAATGGTGGAGCAACACATGCAAACATAGAGTACAATACTCACAAGTATATATTCTTTATCCTCTGTGAAGAATGACTCATGTAACTGCAGCTTACTGAGCAATTGTGAACATCTCCTTCATGTATCTCTGCATATCTGTATTATACTGCCCACAAGTGGCAGAGGTGCCCGCACCAGAAAGAGCAGCGTACATGCAGCAAACGTGCATGCAGCATGGTTGCAAAAATTTTTTGGAACACGCCTCCTAAAGAAATGAGTCATTTTTCTTTTTATGCAGGAACGTTACTCAAGGCAAAGTGTGCATAGGTAAGTTTGGTGTGGAAGAACATTGACTGGCCCTGACCTCTAAACCATCAAAAGCCTTGAGCATCAACCTCTGATTTCTGATTTCTGTTCCGGCATCCAACTTTTGCCATCAAAAGAACAACAAAACACTCTAGTTGGATAACTTTAGATTATTTTTCCCTATCCCGCCAAAAAGCCAGAGGGCAGCTACACAATGTGACGTCTTAAGAAATAAAACGGAGAGTGAGAATTTTGGGTGGTTGTGACATTGCCGTCCGTCCTCATATTACACAGCTCAAGTTACTACTCCTAAGCCGTCTGGCTCGAGAAAGCAAAAAGAAACCACAGAATGATTCTGGCACAGGCTGAAATACTGCTTTTATTTATTGAGGTTATGCGAGAACTGCAAACTGCACTCTACTGATCCATCCTTGCTGCGGTGCAGACAGCATGCATCCATTAGGTCTCACTGCGGATTTATCAGTAATAACACAGCCGAACGTGCTGATCATCTGAGGCCGTTTGATGTTCTCTGCTGACGCCACCGTGTAAATATTTGACCTTCGTGTGATGAAAGTTTGAAAAGTAATTAGGCTTCTGCAACATGTTTAATAACTTGCTCAAAATTGACACCCAAATGTTTGTTTGGAGCATATTTCTAGGTAATGACAAATATAATATGACCCACAACACAGATTTAATAATTTTGTACTTTGTTTTGGGAGAAGCAAATTCTTCTGGCCACTGCAGCTTTTTAAAAAAATTTATACTGTATAATATAAAAGGTGCTGGTGAGAAATAAATGAGAGAATGTGGATATTTGTGAGACTCTTGGCCTCAATTCAATGATAGCACTCATTCATTTCGGCGACAGAGACTCTCCACGCTTTGCTTTTTAGCAACTGGAACATACAAAATTATAAATATAGTTACCCACTATATTATCTTGCAGGCTAGATCTTGCTTCATACCCCAAAATATAATTTTTTGTCGTTTCCTTTCTTTAGATTCATCTCGCTAAATAGCGAGCCAGTGTGCTGTGTCGGACATGCAGTCTGTAATGCGGTGATCCAGATGTGCTAATTTACTTAGCCTCGGTGAACATGCTCTATTTACTTCCCATTAGTATGCTGGGGTTGCATTCCAAGAATAGGAAAATCTCTCTGAATTTTCTGGACTCCCGTTTCCATGCTCGTGTTGGAGTGAGCAATAGGATGCCGCTCTACCAACTTGTTCACTTGTCAAATACCGCAGTGTGTTTTTACTCCAATGCAGTAAAAAAACACAACAAAACAAGCATTTCAACATAATCCACCGAGTTTCCAACATTCTATAAATCTACTAATTGATGCTACCTGTTTCTACTTAGACGTCTGTATCAACTAGTATGTGTCTGTCTGTATTTTTCCCTGTTTGAAATTGAATAGTGTGAAACAAGACCTCATGCTCTGCTGAAGCGAATTCATGTTACTTAATCTTTTCACCTCAAGATAATTTTTGTAGTCCTCTTTTGTGCAACAATATGATAAAACTGGAGTTTCCTCCCTGAAGCTGCAGAGCAATGGTGGTCCCCCTTTCCTCAAAACTATCTTGAGCATGAAGAACAAGGCTGCACTCATCTTTCTCACCAGTGTTCACATGCTTACCTCCCGTTGGGCCTGAAATATTAATGGCCGTGTTTTATTCTGGAATCGGGAAAGTGACCTTCATGCAAGTGTGTCCACAGAGAGATTCTGTGTTCATTTCAACACCAGATTTTGGGCGTTAGTATTAGGAAAGAAGTCATAGAGCAAGCCAAATGTTTGAACTGTTTTATTGAACTATTTTTATCATCTTGTCAGTGAATCTGCTGAATGGAGGCAGACAGTGTAGCCTTTTTAAGCCTTGTCATTAAAAAAAAAAAAAAAATGCCCAAATTTTTTTGAGCTAATTATAAGTAGCTAAGATTTGGAAATGGAAAAAAAGGGAAATTCACTGCAAAAGCATTGTTTAAAAAAACATCAAAATAAACATAAAGAACATTCTGTACCAACAGGAAAACCCTGTTTATCTTAAGGCTAACAAAGTGCATCGTGTCGTGGGATTAGAACCCTTGAAGCAATGGCCATTTGAACACTAATGGTGGAGCAACACATGTAAACATAGATTACAATACTCACAGATGTATATTCTTTATCCTCTGCGAAGAACGACCAATAAAACTGCAGCTTAGCAAGTGGCAGAAGTTCCTGCACCAGAAAGAGCAGTACAATGTCCAGTAAATTGAAGTAAAAGTTTTTTGAAGTACAACACTGTATAACTTATTTTTATTGTTAAAAACATTACGAATACTTTTGTTGGGTTTTTCAAGAGACTGGAAGGAATTAATGTCATTTTCATTCATTCAAGGAAAGAGGATGTTTTAAGTTACGAGCGTAGTCACGGCACTAATTAAATCAATCTCAATGCACTGCTGTGTATGTATTTATGAACTTCAGATTTCTATTTTCCTTGTTAATGTCCTGGAATTTTTTTTTCTCTCCCTACTCTTTCAGAAAAGACTGACAATGAATTAACCAAATGAGTTGGTCTTTCCTGCAGTCTTACGGGCAGACACTGAAGGCAGCTGATCGGACAGAAAAAGCCAGCCCAGGCTTTACTTTGACACCCGTGCTGCTGCTACTACAGCTTGGCACGCCACATCGTGTCACTTAGAGGGAGGGGGGGAAGAAATTGGCGTGACCATGACGAGTGTCGACAATGCAAAGGGAGCTAGTGCTGCTTCTCCTGCTTGCTTGGGCGTTGTCACTCTGGCCTTAAGTTTGTTGGCGTCTGGGTCAAGATGGTGTGACAGGGGCAGTGCATGGTGGCGCGCTCCTGACAGCGCTGGTCATGTGCCCACAAGAATTCAGATCAAATATGTCTGCCTCTAATTTCGACATGGACTGAACAATTAATTGAAATCAATTCGACGTAGTAATGTAGTAGAATGTCATTTGCAAATCGCAAAGGCTGCAATTTGGGAAAAAAAAAGGTGACAACTACTACTACTACTACTACTACTACTCCCACTCCCACTACTACTTAACCACCATAATGATAAGATATGCACAAGTACAACATCATGTACACATACACTTACACTTAAATGTTAAATCATACCAATGGCTTTTTTTTTTTGCATGGGATTATGTATATGGTGATGGGTTAGTTAATAAAACACAGTAAACCCTTCCAATCTGCAGGATTAGAGATGAAGCCTTACCGTGCATAGCAAGTAGTTGATGCCACCTCCAAATTTTTTTATAATTGCTTTAAAATGTATGAAGCTCCTTTAAAGTGAAAATGAATGTTTTCTAAACTCGACACACCACACAGAAGAGTCCCTGACAAATTTAAAATCATAACAAAATCCTAATAATAATAAAGTATCCAAAATGAGGCATCAAAATCCCCAAAAAACAAGCCAATCTCTCTGCGCTCAGATGCTATGAGCGTGTCCGCTTTTGACCACACCCCTTTCACCTGTGGTATGAGAACGGGGAACTGGAAAGTGGTTTTGCCAACCTGAAGCCCTGGTCCACTTCTGGCTGTTGCTCTTCTGTCTTTCTCACCGTGAGATGGGCACACTCGTGGTCGACAACGAGGCGCTCAAAAGCGGCCAAGTCCACAGAATAGCTTTCAAGTCAGACTTTAAAAAAAAAAACATTGTCTCCCTTCCTCGCGTTTCTGTCTTTCTGACGCCTGCGCACTCCCGGCTGACAATGAGGCACTCTAAAGAGCTCAGGCTCTTGGACTACCCTAAGGGAAGAGTATTGCACATCGCAATTGTGCCAGATAACTGCTGATGCGAACGAAGGCACTCAAGTTCCTACATAGTGGGTTAGGGGCAACTCATACCAGATTTCAATGCTTCATATTTTTTTTTTTGCCACGTCGCAAAAATCAGGTCAACTGAAACAGTGCTACGTATATCGCTCAACAATTCAGTACATACTGTAGTCAAAGCAGTCTCTCCGTTAGATGGCATGCTGTCTTACATCTGTCACATAGTAGTGGCCTCCTTTCTTTTGTGGAGCCACATGGATCATTTTTAGGGATTGTTTTTCTCCGTTAGAGAAATAAAATTCAGAACGATATTCAACACTCGACACTTTTGTTTTTGCTCCACTTTCGAGTGAGATATTTCCATCTACACAAAAGGCCCAGTTTTTTTTTTTTCTGGAACAACTGCCACAAACTCTTCCCCACAAAGTTGGAAGCATCACTCACTGTTGTGCATGTCCATTGTCGTGCACTATGTATCCTAACGTTTCACCGTGTCTCCCTTGGCTCCACCTGCTCCACACTTTGTAAAATAGTCTATTTTTACCACAGTCCTGTAAACAAAAACTTTGCCTCCAGTGATGCGGTGAGCCTAAAAACATCCTTCTTCCTTCTCGTGAGAAGCAAACACACACTCGTATACGTGCTCTCCATGCGTCTCACAAAGAACAACATCAAGAGAGCCGACGACCCAGAGGAGCTCCTGTGATGTCACTGACAGTTCAATGCTCGGCTTGCTTGTTTTCTGGGAGACAGTTTGAACTCTAATCCAACTTTGTTCTTCTCACAAAGATGTTTGAGGGTTTTTTTTTTCTTGTTTTTTTTTAAACTCGAATCTTTGATTTTCCAACAGGTGCTGGGGAGTCTGGGAAAAGCACCATCGTAAAGCAGATGAAGTACGTATGATGACAATGTTCTCTTTTTCTCTATCGTACATCGATGATTTCGTATTGTTCATATGAATGCATCATGGCTTTGTTGATTTTTTGGTTAATATTCATTTGAACATTTTCATTGCAGACTGTGTCTCGGATCATTTCATTCAAATGAGCTGAAACAGCCTCTTTGGCATGAAAACAACACTTTTGAATCATAGTTAGATCAAAGGACTTTAATTGAACCCGAAATGTTGCCAAAGATAAATAAAAGAATAAAATGTAGCATGTGTAGGCTGGAAATTCTAAATCTGCATTGCATCGGGTTCTTTTGTCCAAGAATATAACGAGTTCGCTAATGTGGCTACTTTTTGCTGTTTTGCTGTTTTCTACCGTTTTTTGTCACTCGTTTATTGTTTTATTGTTTGTTGTCCATGTACAGCACTTTGGTTGTTTTAAAGTGCTCTCGAAATACAGTTGAGTTGAGGATGTCTCCGGATACTGCTGCGTTCATTTTCCCCTCAATCCCGACGAGTCTGCCGGTTCCTCCCGCTGAAAATCATCCTCACACCATGTTGCTGCCACCACCATGCTGACACTGTAGCAATGCTATTGGTCAAACGATGCCCGGCATTCGCCCCAAATTCAAAAACAATGTTTTCGGTTTGTCATTCTAGAGTGTCGAATTTTGAGTTCAAAAAATGAATGTATCCTATTTTAGAACAAGGCTGTAAGATTGTGTATTTTGAATTGGTTTGCAATCTTTTTTTTTTTTCACCAACATATCTAAATTTTTCAATACCAATGAAGACGAAATGTAACAAACAGACCACAAAGAGTTGTGTACTCACTACGATGTTCCTCTGACCATTCTGACATCCTCACTAAGTAGTAGCTCAATATTTGCAGTAACCATGCAATGTTTTGATAACAGAAATCTGCTCTTGCGTCTTGGGTGGTTTCCATGGGATGGTGTGGCCTCTGTTGGCTGTACTTGCTTCTTACGACTCAAAGTACAAGAACAGCAGGACGGTGTTGTGCCAGTGCACCGATTCGAATACACGTAGGATCCTAAATGACTTAATTATTCACATTCCTCCAGGCTAGCCAGGCATCGGATCCATTTTTTATGAGCTCCGAGCAAAAACAGTCTGTCACCTTTTTTTTTTTTCTGAAGCATGATTTTTAGCACAAACATATACACACACACATACACACACACATCTGTGTCAGCTTACTAGAAACAAACATGAATTGATTATATAACGCCACACACGGACGGACGGATCCTCCTGACGCCGCTGAGGAAAACGATCCTTTTTCTAAATGTGTCTGCTAAATGACTGCAGTTGTTAGGCAGCAAGCACTTTTCGCTTGAGCGTTAATAGGATTACGATCTCGTGCGTTCTCCCTCTACGGGCTGATTCATTAGTTTGAAAGATTCCATTTTAGCATTAGATAGTCAGATTCCTCTTTCAGGTGTACAGAAATGGCACCGATGAAATCGGGCTCGGGGGAAGGCGGGATCGACAATGGTGCTGAACACGCAGCACGCTCACGTGCTGAATGACGCTCGGTATACATGGGAGCGGATATGCACATCCAATGGCCACAATATTAGGTACACCTAGAGAATTTGTTTTGCATTATTAAAGACACTTTGGAGCTATTATTTAAGCCTTAAATAATCATATATTATATATTTATAAAAATAATATATAATAAGGCATTCATCTTGTATTGACGCTTAAGCCTTTCAGGGACTGCAGTTCCTACAAGTGGACAGTTTATCATGTTTTCAGGTTACAGGGTGCATGAAAGGGTTAATGTGCATTGTAAGTGTTAAAGTTGGCTCCCGTGTCAGTTGAACTATATCTTGATATAAATGCAGCTCTGTCATGTTTTGAAGTCATTGCTTCATGGTCCAGAAAATAATGGAGTACGGGCATTGCGATCATGTTAAAGGACATCATGCCTAAATTTCATGTTGTTTGTGTCAGGAGCAGATTTGTGGCCTAAATCGAAAGCTACATGCATTCATGCTTTTTTTTTTTTTTTTTTGTGACTGACTTGAAAATTCCTCTCTGTTGTAAAGTTAAATACGAAATCATTATAAATGACAATCAAATGTTCCGCCTGTAATTCAGATCTTTGGTGCTGTAAGCTTTAAGGCAGGGAGGTCCAAATTCGGTTCTCATGTGTCACTACGCTGTATGTTTTAGATGTTTCCCTCCTCCGACACACCTGTTATTTTATTCATTGTTCTCAAGCCCTTCTGATAATACAATTAGATGGTCCATCCATTTTGAAATTATCATCTCCACAGGATTATCCACGAAGACGGCTACTCGGAAGACGAGTGTAAGCAATACCGAGCTGTGGTTTACAGTAACACCATACAGTCCATCATGGCCATCGTTAAAGCCATGGTCAGCCTCAAGATAGACTACAACAACCCTGGCAGAGTGGTAAGATCCCGCCCACAAACATACATTTTTAACAACGTAAAATTTCTCCGCATATTATGATATACTGTTCCGTTCCACTGACCAGATTTTCCTCATATGTCCTAATAGACGGCATTTCTTGCTTTGTTGCTTATCTTGAGGCAACCCCTAACGTCATTTTCCCATAATTAGAAAAAAAAAAAAAGCGAGTAACTTTAATGATCTCAATTCATAGACGCTATCAGTCGAAGCTGATAACCAAAACAGCAGCACCAAAGCCCTTGTATCGAATATCGCCAGTTTGTACATCTTTACCATCCTCAAGTGACTTCCCTCATCACCCTCAAGATGCACACGTTCCAAAGTCACATGACACTCAAGAAAGACCTGATGAGCTGCAAATGTCTTTTGTGTGTTACTGAACAGGAATTAAAAACTGTCTAACCTCATTGCTGATGCAATTTTCAGAACAACGTTGAGGTATGCCAAATGTCTTTCATGTCGTGTTCTTCACGTTGCATGATCAAGATCAATTAGCTTGAAGATTTACGGCTTTGAACTACAACAAGTTACAGCATTTTCTGTCAGAATAATTCGTGGTTGAACTGACTGAATATCTGTGGTGGTCAAAAGATGTATAATACGCAACGTATATTACCAAAGGTGAGGAGCTCTGTGACTAAATACCTCCCCTTTTCAATTTGTTTTCGAATCTGACAGGGAAGGGTGTCGCCAATGGGAAAAGAAAGCCTCTCACATGAGAAAGTTTTGCAGTTTCTTCCACCGGCTTCACGAAGCAGTTTTGTTTTTTATTTTTATTATTTTTCAAAACTGCTGGCTGGCAATTTGTTTAGCAGAGCATACTGTATTTGATTGCCCAGGTGCTTTCTCAGCATCCATAATGATGACATTGTAATGAGCTCCTCAGAATTCGGGTGGCCGATAATATTCTATTTTTTAACGACTCTCATTAATCTTTTCACTTAGGCCACTTTCTTATAGGTCCAGTTTTACATAACACACAAGCATTTTGCATACCACAGGAAAAGTTGATTATTGTGGGAGTGGTGGTATACCGATTGCAATGCATCAAGCATTGTATTATTTTCAGAACCGTATCGGCGCCACATGTAAATGCCGAGAAACGATTCCTGTGTGAAAGAGTGCCAAATGCGTTGAGAAAAAAAAATTCATTCACAGACCTCCTCTGAGACTGTTTGAAAGCCCATCTCCCGCTTTGAACGTTACAGAAGATTTTTTTTCACGGCAACGTATCGCATCAATTTGTACTATCTTAATGATTTTGTGTTTGTGTGACTTTGGACTCGGGCTTCAAACGGACAGTTTAATTAGCCGTGGCATAATTATCATACACTCACTGCAAGCTCACAAGTCCAACTAATTATTAGTGAAACGAAGACGCGGAAATGCGTTTAAAAAAAGCGCCGTTATCAACATCAATGGAGCAGCCTTGCGCGTTGTGCAGTGGCCTTTGAAGGTCTCGCTTCAAGCCGTTAAAAGGATTGTGCATGCACATGCGTTCTGTAGCCTTTAAAGCAAAATGGACCAACTGCACCACTCAAACTTACTCTATCCTGCATGTGGCTATACTGTTATGCATGATCAATTGGAAACGTGTACAAGGGAACCCATGTCAGTCTTGCATGTCAAAGAAGAGAGAAAACTGGCATGTATGTGAACTATCTCTGGCAAATGTAGATACTATGAGGTACTAACAGGTTGTATATCAAGAAAAGCTCTGAATGAAACCATGTATTATTAGTAGTGGTCACAGGAGTTGTCAGTGGCGTCACACCAATAATGGGGGATGTGGGTGTCTCACCCCCCCCCCCCCGACTTTTTGGACACCCCTACTTCAGTAGTACCGCAGTATTATATACTCCAGACTGTCCAGCCTGTGCTGCAGTGGTCAGTTTTTTCCCACTAAGTCCACCAGAGGATGCTGTAGCGAAGAAAAAAAAACGGTAGATTATCCATATGTCCAACTGTCCTGCTTTTAAAATGTGGGAAGAATCCGAAGTATTATCGTCGTGGGAGTGCTGGAATAGGCTCCAGCACTCCCATGACACATTAGGTTAACTAAATACTCCAAATTGTCCGTGGGTGTGAATATGGTTTTTTTGTCCCAACGTCAGCTCGGAAAGCCTCAACCTCTTGTGCGACCCTAGTAAGCAATAGAAATTGGATAGATGGATGGATTTTGCATTACAGTATGTCCTGAATGTCAGCCCCGGTTAAGTATGAAAAGTTATAGTTGGCCTGATTCAAAGAAATATGACCTAACATATTCACGCTTGCTATCTGAAGTGGAATAACGAGACAGTAAATAAGGAAGCGCGGCTGTAATGGCATGAATTCAAAAGTCAGATTGCATATGAATGAATGAACCTATTTATGTGCAAATAGCACAACTGAAGGTCAAAACTAGTCCATTTGTTCATCTTTCTTCTCAACTCATATATTCTTTTATATCACTTGCAGCTACTGCTCGTCGGTAGAAAAATAAACATTATTTTTCCTCAACAATCCCAGTAAAGCCTAATAAATCAATTTAACAGCGCCGGTCATGCTCCATGTACTGTTTCCATGGCAACTTGAGGTTGAGGACTCTGTTGTCCCATACAAGGGAAACAGATTATGAGACTGTAATAATGTAACAGGCTCAATTCAATCAATATTCAATATACTGTAGTGAGGAGTTGCGGTTATAGAAGATGGATGGATGGCTGGATGGAATTCAGTCATGACTGAAACTCATTCAGTGTACAAGTTTAAAGCAACTTTCGTCATTATATAGTATAGGTGGAGGTAATTTATCTACAGTATATCATTTTTTTTGGAGGGATTGGCATTTGACATTTTTGAAAAATCATTTAAAGGGACGCATCTGATGATCACAGTGCTAAAAGTAACCCAAACACAAACGTAACCCATAACCCGAACCCCTAAACATAACCCGTGACCCGTAACCCGAACCCCCCTAACGCTAACCCCGTAACCGCTAACCTGAGGACCCAACCCTAATCCTCTAAACCTAACCCCTACTGCTAACCCCTAAACCCAACCACAACCCTAACCCTAGCCCCTAAACCTAACTCCAACCCTAATTCTAACCCCTAACCTTAACCCCCCCCCACCCCTACTGCTAACCCTAACCCTAAACCCAATCACAACCCTAACCCTAGCCCCTAAACCTAACTCCAACCCCCCCCCAACCCTCCCCCCCCCCCCCCCCCCCCAAGCGTAACCACTAACCCTAAGCCCCAACCTTAACCCTCTCACCCTAACCCCTAACACTAACCTTAACCCAATTCACAGGCCTAACCCTAATCCCTAACCCCGGACACTAACCTCTAACCCTAACCCCAGCCCCTAACCCCTTACCCTAACCCCCTAGCTCTAACCCCTAGCCATAACCCCTAACCCCAACTCTCTAATCCTCCAACCCTAACATTAACATTTAACCATAACCCTAACCCCAACCACAACCCCAAACCCTAACCCCCTAATCCTTAAAACCCACGCCAACCCTAACCCTAACACCTAACCCTTATCCTAACCCTAACAATAAACCCTAACCCTGACCTCAACCCCTATCATCATGGATCAACAACACATGTTGTGAATGTCGCGATTAGAGAACAGCAACACAACCTGGATAGAGTTCTTCAAGTCTAGTAGCATATTCCGTTATTATTCCCCATGCAGAATTTTGAATACGAGGATCCGTGTATGTCTGTGTGGTCCCCGCAGGACGACGCCCAGCAGCTCTTCGCTCTGTCCGCCTCCGCCGAGGAGCAGGGCGTCCTACCCGACGACTTGGCCAACGTGATCCTGCGGCTGTGGGCCGACGGCGGCATACAGAGCTGCTTCGCCCGCTCGCGGGAATACCAGCTCAACGATTCTGCGGCATAGTGAGTGGGAATCTGTATGCTTCGCAGGCACGTTTCCAGTCGGGGAAATAATTCAGTTCACTCCAGATACCGTCTCACTTTTTCAGCAGTTCACATGCAGTCCGCTCCAATGCACAACAGTGTCCCACCACGATAAATGTAAATGCAACTTATTGAGTTGATGTCTTTTTAAATGTGTTCTTTTTCCTCAATTCACACTGTGTTAAAAGAGGAGGGGTAGCCATGTTTGTCTGCACCGTGGTGCTTATTGATGGGATGTTTTGCGCCACACGCGGCTGGTTATATTTCTTCAGATTTAGCGATGTATCGAGTTGTGCCTCTTTTATATGCTCTGTTGGCACTGGAAAACCTGCTTTGACCTCCCCGGGGAGCCATAGAGACTGGCAAGATATCATCTGTTACCTGATTATTTAGCCTTCCCTGCGGTTTGATTCTTTAATATGTCAAGCAGATGAGTGCAATCATCTTGCCGGATGGCTGGAAAAAAAAAAACGGAGTAAACTATGACAACAGGCCTCGTGATGATGAATCCCTGAATACTTTCCTTCATTATTGAAAGTGCACATGTTTTGCCACAGCTGCTCGCGTGAGATGATAATGCCAACCTTTAGAAAAGTCTCCCTGGGTTCGCTGTGATGAACTATGATGACCGTTGATTGCAAACCAAGTTGCTGATAGTGGTGGCACTCAATTTTGAAAATCAATTCAAATGATTTTTGGCCGATGAATAGACTTAAACAACAAGAGTCAATCAACTGTAATTGAGTTCAGTTAATTTTCCATGAGGCTGCTATATGCACAAACGCAAGTGCCATTTTGAAAAATATAATACATGCAAGCAATTCAAATGTGGAACTTTAAGAATCCTTTATTATGGTGTTAGCGTCACCCTTTTGTTTGTGGACTGCGTTTATACAATGCAAAAGTGTGGCCTAGTTGTACTGCAAGTGTAATTAAAGAAATATAACCTCAAACTCAATTTCGACATTTGAAAGGCTCAAAGTCATGAGTTCATTGAGCTCAACTCACTTCACAACAAGGAGCATTTCAGCAAATATTGAAAAGTTAATAAAAAAAAAAAAGAGACTTCAAGCTGTTTGCCCGTGCAAGTTGAAGCTTAATGTCAAACTAAACATAAAACAAAGAGAGTTACTTGTTGTGTATGTAAAACAACCACATCACTGTCAACGGCTGCTTGCTTTATACGAAAACACAATGTAAAATCCCATAGAAATAAAATACATCTTTGTGGCCAAGTTCTAACTGTTAAAGCAAAAGTTATTGGAATACAAGTGGTGTGACAGCACATGCGCACAGGCAATCCAGCAATACTCACAGGCACATATTCATCTTCTGCGACAATAATATTGCAGCTTACTGAGGCAAGTTGTGAAAATCCTCTCCGTTTGTGTCCGCATGACTGTATTATACTGCCCCACACTGGACAAAACGCACACCAGAAGAAGCACAAGGATTAATTCAGTTTAATCACCTTAAAATTGTTTTTAAAAAACAAAACAAAACAAAAAAACGTGTGTTGTCCAGCATTCATGTGTGGCATTTTTAAGGGGCAATAAAGAGCCAGCGTGCCTCAGTGTTATCTCATTGCCAGGAATTTGGACAGTGAGAAGAGTTCAGTTTGATCCGTAGTGCTGAAAAAGACTCAGTGTCATGAAAAGTGCTGTTCATATTTTTTCCTCAAATGAATTCAAATGCAAGGCCTGCTAAAAATACAACTTTCTGAGTGAAACAAAGGCTGACTGGGCTAGACAAGCTCCCAGCTGGCCATGAGGATGTTGTTAATGATGTAATGCCGCTGTAAGTGAGGTGGGCTGTAAACACAGATGGGCCTTCACTTGCTCACTGACTGACAGCCTGCTGGAGAATGTTTCCAAGATAAGACGCCCCTTTAATGAGTCTTCATGAGACTCATTCAAAGCCACAAAAAGACTTATTTGGTTGGAGAAGATACACAGTATATATTTTTTATTCCATCATGTCCTTGATTTGGCATAAAAGTAAAGTTTGAAAATCAGAAAAATGAACTCATTTGACCTGTGAGTTCCTCTCTTTTTATGACAAGTATCGACATCTTCCACAAGTACCTGACAGCTGAAAATCAGGCCGGTATCGGTTCATGGTGTGCGTCCTCACCCATCCAAAGTTGTGGGCTGTGGCATGAAACATGAACATCAGCGACTGTTGCCAGCTTCGCATACTGCCTAAAAATTTCAATAAATGTCCCATTGATTCTTGTGCATTGACATCGCACCTTTTTGTGACACAGTTCGGGAACCTTAACTACATGAACTCATTGGCAGCAGGTGTGCACGTTGGAGGGAAAGTCCTCCTCTGCCACCTGCTGGAGACACACGAGAACAGGATCATGACATTTTGTCACCCCTTTAACTTTCGCTGTAGAATGACACCTATCAACACATATTTTTAGAATCAATTAATCCACCAAGTAGCCCATCAATAAATGGAATAATTGGATACAGATTTATTTTAAACAACAAAACCATCAGGTATTATTTTTTAAAATTAATAAAACCAAGCATCAATCCAGATCAGGGGTGTCAAACTCATTTTTGTCATGGACCACATTTTAGTTACCGTTTCTCTTGGAGGGCCGTTATGACTGAAACCAAATAAAATAAATCAATAATGTTTTTTTCAACTATTTTTTAAGTTTCTGTAATGAGGGGTGTGGTTACAAGAAAATGCTTACAATATGTCTCCTATTTATTAAATATGAGAATTTAACATTTTGGTAGAGATTTTAGCAAGCATGATGGAAGTTGACATGTTTGATTTGCTTTCGCGGGCCATACAAAATGATGTGGCGGGCCAGATCTGGCCCCCGAGCCTTGAGTTTGACACCTGTGGACTAGATAAAAGATAGCGAGCAAATGGGAATTAAAACCAGAAAATAAAGTGCCCTTGAAGACGTGCTGTTGGAGTTTTGTTTTGTAGTGCACAGATTACTCATTGTTATCTTCTTTTGTTAGTGTTAAATGAATCCAAACGTTGGACATTTTATCTTTTACGCAGTCTTTCCTCCTCCATCAAGCCAGTTTATTTCTACGAGGAGAGGGGCGTTCGTTTGCCGTAGCATTAGTCAGTGGAAAAATGATCACGGCAAAGCATCGAGGTGGAGATTTTGCCTCGGCTTCCTTTTATAATGGAATTACTTGAATTCTTTTATGAATCATTTCTGTCCTACTTCGCTCTTGCTGTTATCTTGTCAGGTATTTAAAATCAATGTGGAACTCGCTTTGCCGTAGGGCACTTCCGCTTCTAGGTTTGATGAAAAGGAGATGAGGATTATCCCGGGCGTAACTGGTGATCTGATGTGTGACGTTGACAACCTCCGTCATCATGTGTCGAAATCAGTAGTTTGCTTGCTCGAATGGAGAACAAGGTTGAAAAATATCCTTGGATAATTTAAACCTGGCTCACGCTGGAAAACAAACTCTTCCCTATTTGAAGTGAGAAGTACATGTGACGCATCCACTGCATAGAGGACACATGACCGGCCCCACTCCTGCTCGCACCACTGCAGGAGCTGTAATAACCATCCATCCATTTCCTACACTGCTTATCAGACATCAAGCGTAGGCTGGGACAAGGTCTACCAAATGTGTACACAAGCGGGGTCAGCGAAACAAATTTCCATCGAACTGAGTCAAAAATGAATGATGTAATATGTTTTGGGACAAGTTCATTTCAATTCAAAACATCCATGAGTCATTTATAGTCAAACGCACTATCAACTGGAGTCATCATTTATTGCAGCAGAAGAGAATTTCCTTCATTAAAAGCTGCTGACCTTCAAAAACAACGCTGTCCTTTTTCTGTAAACAGCAGTAAAAAAAATTAAAAAAAGAAGCTTTGGGTTAGTTTTATGGTGTGCTGAGTGCTGAGTGAGCATTTGATTCTTGGTTGAGCAGGTGGCATGTCCCCTGAGAAGCGCATCGTGCTTCGTTCGGCTCATCTACGGCCTCATCCATCATCTCGTTTCAGGCGCTCGTGTTCAAAAAGAAGACTCCGCTGATTTAACAAGTATCACCTCAAATGCCGGCGGTGTATTCGGTTTCAACAAGGCAAAAAATGTCTTTTTGTCAACGTCCTTTCTTCTTTAATTTTCCTTCCAACATAGCAACATGCAATGAAATTATTCTTTTTTGTGCATGTTGGTATGACTTTTTTCAGTTGAACAGACTACGCTGAAAAATAGTTTTTTTTTTGTTGCAAGAAATGCTTCCTCTAATATTGCAACTTATTTCTAAAGAAATTAGTACTTCATAAAAAACTATCATGAAAAATATGATTCTTGGATTGGCATTTGTCAAGATTATACTTAAGATGACTAATAATATGACTAATACTCGTGCTTTATTTCCTGTAATACTGCAACTTTTTCTCCCCCAGAACCTTTGTTTTAGATTTTTTTTTAAAAAAATCCTACTGTGTTTCATTTTTTGGGGGTGGGGGGGTTGTTCCTTAAAAAAAAAAGTACTCTGATTTTTCAATTTCCCTCCTAAAAAAAGTAATTGTAAAAAAACGTAACATTTTATTTTTATAATGTGTGGCTTTCTTTGGTGATACTTTGATTTTATATATATATTCTCATTAAAAAAACATTTTAGAATGTTAGGACTTCTTAAGCATTGCAACTTCATCATCAAACATATGATTATATTCTCACACCCTTAATATTGCTTTGTTGTTCGGGATCCATTTCCAAAGTTTTGAAGTGCCATTTGTAAAATAAGAGCGTGCCGAAATATTGATTCCCTTCTCAACTTTCTTTGTAGTTACCTGAACGATCTGGAGAGGATAGCCAAAGCGGATTACATCCCCACCCAGCAGGACGTGCTGCGAACTCGTGTCAAGACCACTGGCATTGTGGAGACTCACTTCACGTTCAAAGAGCTGCACTTCAAGTAAGGCCGCACCGTTGCGGATCTTCCTGCAGTCAAAAAAACGACCACCAATCCCGCCCACTCACGCTAAAAACACATCAAAGCGGTGCTCACCTGCTCTGAAACAAAAGCTATCACCGACAGAAAAGTGCTCATTTCGACATTAATCGAACCTTGAAATATGCAACTGCGCCAAATTAAAACGGCAATTGAAAGCTTAATTATCATGATTACCCAGAGAGTAAATAAATTTGTTCCACAACCCCCACACTACATTTGTCTGTTTAGAAAAAGTGATTTTGATGCGCGGCAATAAAACACGACGAGACGCAGCCTGAGCACTCGTGCGGGATACTAATGGATTGACACCGCCGCTTACAGAGGATGTATGGACAGCGGTGGTTTATGTGTTCAAACATTTGATAAATGGGCCTGTGCTAACAATTATGGAAGTGCATATAGACGAGAACAATATGTCTCTAAATAGTAGCACAGTTACCCCGTTTGAGTAAACTTGAGCGGTCATTCTCAAGGTTTATGCAACAGTCCAATAAGTGATCTAAAAACATTTTTCTTTCGTACTTGTAAATGGTCAAAACAATCTTTCAACCCAGGAGTAGTAGCGGTGATGATAGTAATGTCATTCAAGTATACAACTTTCAGTCTTTTTGCGAGGCATTTCTTCAGTGTCTCTCATTGATGCCCGGTCAGATGCTTTTCGACCTCCTTCACTTCAAAAAGCAAGCTCATAAAATGTTAATATACGTCCAGGGATTATATGTCACCTGAACTTTCTCTCCGTGTGTCTTTAAGTACCACTGGGCTTGGCTTGCCTGCACCTCGTACACACTAACTCGCTTATGTGTGTCCTCTGCGTCACCCCTGCCTTGCAGGATGTTCGACGTGGGAGGCCAGCGATCCGAGAGGAAGAAGTGGATCCATTGCTTCGAAGGCGTCACGGCCATTATCTTCTGCGTTGCGCTCAGCGCTTACGACTTGGTCCTGGCCGAGGATGAAGAGATGGTGAGGATGGCACGTTCAGCCTGCTGTGGCATGTTGATCTCCACCCAAGATGATTTCTCGCTCGTTGTTACAAGGCTTTGAACATGTCTTCTTATCATTGCGCAATCCATTTCTCTCTCCAACTAATTGAGTGTTCAAATCCAAAGTGGCTTGAACCGTTTGACCCCAATTATTTGAACAGGTTATGTGTTAAATGCTTCAACATGCCCCAATGCGAGTCCGTGCTTTTGAAATGTTGAACAACAGCTCCCTCTGGTGGCACACTGAAAAAAAAGAATGACTCCAGTAAACTTTTCTGCCAAGAGAGCAGAGAAATTTTGAGAAACTTGGCATGATTTCTTTTAAAAAGATATCAGCTAGCCACCTAGTTAAGCCCCCCCCCCAAAAAAAGCAGATACTGTACCTACACCTATAAAAGTTTAGCATAAAGATTAATGAAATCATAATCCATAATGCTATTGTGTCTAACATATTTCTTATGCCTACACATCCCAACATCCACTTTAAGGTTTCACATTGCAACAAGAACACTCGCCACCACCGAGCTCAGGCTTCCAGGCCTCCACTGAGCCATCGGACAGGCTGTGGGCTCCTAATCTTTACCATTCAAGGTGTAAGCATTGCTAGCTAGCTAGCTCGCTAACTGCACGTTGTCGTGGTAAAAAGGGTTCTAGTAATTCTAAGTAAATTACAATTGTACCAGATATCTTGGCACACACAGCATATTTTGCCTTGATTTCAGCTACTCCTGGCTCAGTTTTAGTTTTCACACTTCAACAAGGATGCTCAATGAAGAGCATTGACTCTTAGACTCTTATGGACTCTTAGAATCGCATGCACGAAAGCATGAAGTTGTTCGACTCCATCTGCAACAACAAGTGGTTCACCGAGACCTCCATAATCCTCTTCCTCAACAAGAAGGACCTCTTTGAGGAGAAGATCACCCGTAGCCCCCTTGCCATCTGCTTTCCAGAATACACAGGTATACACTCAACTCAACTCAACTGTATTTATAGAGCACTTTCAAACAGCCATCGCTGCATACAAAGTGCTGTACTTGGAGCAATTAACATATACAACATATACGCTGAACTAACATTTATTACCTGAAACCTTTAGCACTGTAATGTCTGAAAATGTGTCTTTTTTTCCACCAATGACCAAAATTCAGTTGCCCCACTCTAGTCCTGAGTGGCTCAATTCCAAATGGCAAACTCCCAAAACAAAAATGTTCCCCCATTTAAAATATTTAATTTAAATAAAACTAATGACCAACACTGGTTGATAATCTCTGGGGGAAAGAAATGTAGCTTCAACAGATAAACTCCCAAAAATGTTCTTGTTTTTGTTATTTTTTTCATCCTAGGGGCCAACAAGTTCGATGAAGCAGCCAGTTACATCCAGACCAAATTTGAAGACCTGAACAAAAAGAAGGACACCAAGGAGATATACACCCACTTCACGTGTGCCACCGACACAAAGAACGTGCAGTTTGTCTTTGACGCCGTCACTGACGTCATCATTAAGAATAACCTAAAGGACTGCGGGCTTTTCTGAAGGTGAGGTGCTTCATAATAATAATGCATTCAATGAATTGATTCCGACAATGATTCACAAATTTTGATGGACGCTGTTGTCATATCGTAAATATCAAATATGATGCCATTCACCACATTTATCAATGAAGCGATCAAATCCACCAAAATCGCGTGACACCACCTGCGCCACAACTTAGACCTGCTTTCTAAGGTTTCGTCTACTTTCTGTCAACACATTGAGAAGATCGGAATGAGTATGTAAAGGGTTCATTGTCAGTCAGCTAACGTGTTTTTTTTTTTGTTTGTTTTGTGGCAGGAGGTGCACACTGCGTGAGAGACTGCGTGCAACCATGTGACGATGACTGCTTTTCTTAATGAAAACTGCGACAGACGTAATCCCTACAAGAGTGGAAACCTTGAAAGGACTTTCAACAATTTGTGATTGGCTACCATCTCGCCCTCTGTGTAACGTTGGTCCTGCATACAAATGCATACAAAGTTGTCACACGCCTCCTCTCTCTTTTACTCTTTATAGTCCCCTGAATGAATGTTTGAGCACCCTCATTGGATGAGAGGAATTTAGCAGCCACTCGTGTGGAAAAATGAGTTGGCTTTCAGTGAATTGTTGGAACGCATGTAAAATGCACAAAGAATATTCCTCACCCAACAAGAAGATCTTGTGGTCATTTTGATTTAAGTTACTATTTTTCTTCACCCGTAACTTTATTAAGATGTTCATTTTCCCCTTAAGGTTGATTAAAAGACGGTACGAAACAATATTTTATATCACATCAACTCATGTTAACAACTGTTTCAACATGTGCAGAATGTGAATGGCGGTGTGGGGGGAAAAAAATCATTTTTCTACGCCATTTACAATTATCAATGTGATAATTATCACCGTATTCCCCTGCATGGCATTCCATTAATTAGCCTGTACCCACTCACACCCGTTACGTACCACTTGTTTGAATACACTCAACGCAATCTGTGAGGTTGTAAATTATGTCTGTTGATGATCTACTGTAGATTATTGTGTACTCTTTGTTTCACTCCGAGTCTCTCGTTTCGACTTTATGTTTGTGCCTTGATATCTGTTTACGCGTGTATCTTCACATTTGTTCTTCACACTGTTCAATTAGGGCTATTTCTACTCTGTACCCATAGCTTACGATGCATCCAAGCACAGAGTTTGAACGATGATGTAACGCATCTTGTTTGTTGGTATTTAAAGTACAAATCAAGTCATTTGGTTTATGTAAATATTAAAAGTTTGGTCCTGTGAGGTTTTATTCTTCTGTCCTTTTGTCCAAAAACATCATATTTTTAGCAACGCTAACGTGAGAATACAGCGAGGCACCGCATTTAGGATACAGTTTATGAGATTTCCATGTGTAATTGTTAAAAGAAAAACGTAACATTTTTCTAATTTTTGAAGAAGAAAAGGTCAATATATTCAATAGAATCGACTCCAAGTCCCATTTGTTTAGGACATTTAAAATGGACTGACGCTAATTCAAGGTTATGAAAATGAAAACAATTATTTAAAAGATTGTGCGGACGTACCTAATGTTTTGGCTAGTAAGCATGTTTTTTTATTTCTCTTTTAAAACGATTACTTTATTTGTATTGATTTATTTTGAGATTATTTATTTCAAACGCACGATCATTTGTGTCTTTGCCTAAAACACAATTTTAACAGCAACGAACAAGAATTGATTGATTTGAGAGCACTGCATGCAAATGTTTAGACGTGTGTGACGATGCCTATTTCTTGACATGAATGAGTTCATTTGCATCAGTCTCCGGTCTGAAACACTTAAGTGCTACCATTCCTCACTTGCAAACGAAATGATTAGGTGTCGCAAGGTGTCCCGTGATCAAATGGTTTGTATGCAATTCTAAACCGCCGGAGAAACCAAAGAATGCTAAATTTTCATCAAAAAGTCACGAGAAGAGGTGTGCAGAGTGTTTGTATTCAGGCACCATCAAAAGAAACCAATGCTTTCTGATAAATGATGTCTTGACGCGGCCGCCAGGTGGAGCCTTAGGCCGGGGGTGCACTGTCGTTCTCCAGTTGGTGCTCGACGACCACGTTTGATTTTTTAAAACGGACAGTTTGGGCCAGACCATTCATGGCTGAGGGAAAAATAAAATAATTAACTCACAAATAAATAACTGCGGCACGGTGGATGACTGGTTAGCAGTCCGTTTGGTGCAGAGGTGATGGGTTCAATTCCGGCTCAGGCCCTTCCTGTGTGGAGTTTGCATGTTCTCCCCGTACCTACGTGGGTTTTCAGCCACATTCCCAAAACATGCATGGCAGGTTACTGGAAGTGAAATTGTTGGCAACCAGTTCAGGGTGTATCCCGCCTATTGCCCGAAGACAGCTGGGATAGGCTCCAACACGCCCGCGACCCTCGTGAGGATAAGCTGATTCGAAAATGAATGGATAGATAAAGTAATGATGGCCATACTTTGCCCATCCCGACATGGATTTTAAAAATGTAAAAATATGACACAAATGATTACTCCTCCTCATTACTCCACAGTTATTTTTTTTTTTTTGTATGCAGCGATGGCTGTTTGAAAGTGCTCTATAAATACAGTTGAGTTGAGTTAAATTTGGACTGATCATCTTGCACTATTTGCCTACGAAAATGTCTATTTATTATTAATTATTATTATTATTATTATTATTATTTTGCATTTCACCGCGTTACGTAAATCGCTGATGGGGTAGTGCAGGGAACTCAGGTGTTGGTTTCAGGCTTCGACAGAACTTGCCGATGAGCTGATCGTTGAAATTAGGTTGTGTTGAAGTAGCGAGACAGATCGAAAGCAGGCCGGATATGGCTCTCGAGGAACCAGAGTTCCCTACCCCGAGTGTAGTGGTACACTCGCCTGACTTGTGAATGGGCAGCGATCAGTGACGGTAAGGTGGTGGGTGTGAATCCTTTCCGGGTGTCGTACACTTTTAACCCGAAGTTAACTGGGATAGGCTTCAGCATCCACCGCGACCCTATTCAGGATAAGCGGTGTTGAAAATGGATGGATGGATTGGTGACGTAAAAATTTAAATTCGATTTGACGTAGGGCTACTACAGGTATGATACCTGAGGTATCACAATCCCTAAAGGGGAAATGCACTTTAAACTCTGCATGACGTATATTGCACACCACAGAAACAGATCTCATGATGACACATTGCTGGAGGCGTGGCTTTGTTGGAGGCGCCTTGCCATTGGTTGAGAGTGTGGCTGCGTTGCGCTCATTGGTTGAAGGCACGCACTTCGGCCTCAACAAAGTGTGCTGACAGCCTTCATGTTGAGCACAAGAGTGAGGACTCAGCAGCCACAGCATCATCTTAAGTCAAATATAAATGAAAAATGAGGAGTTGTTGTTGTTTTTTTGCTGGGAGCCAAATGCCAAGGTTAGTTAATATATATATATATATATATATATATATTACAGTAAATCAATGGAAATGTAATAAATTGTGTTCATCATTACTGTTGTATTTTGCTTTGCAGAACACTTAAGACATTTTAACTTCACTGCAGACACTTCCAAGCAATGGTAAGTTTATTTTTCCTCTCGTTTTCCTGCATGCTGGCGACAGTGTTTTGATTTATCTGTAACATCTTACCAAAACACTGTGTTGCCCCCTCACTGGTTGGGCACTGTGTGCTAATCCCCACTCACCCACCAGGCCAGGGAAAACTAACAATTCTCGCTGAGAGTCCACATGTGGACAAATCAATTGTGTGTTGTATGAAGGCAGCCAAGGAGAACATTTTGCCATGGGAGCACAAAGTGGCAAATGGCGATGCTGCCCCACTGAGCATAAAGTTAGAGAAGGAGGAGAAGATGGAGAAGGAGGAGGAGAGGGGTCCCAAATGGTTCTGAACTCACAGCTGTGATAACATCATGTCATATGGAGTCTCCAAAGGCCAAACAGTGAAAGGCTGGACACATTTAACACACTTTTTCTTCCATTTAGCCATTATAAAAATGAAAAAAAAAATCACTGGCCGCAGTGGGGTACTGCAATTGGACTAAAAAGGCTGTTTCTAATTACTTCTCATGTAACTAAATGACCAAAAGAGCTATGGTGCATGTATGATGCATGCACCACAGCGATAAACGTAGTGTCAATCAAATGCCGGCGGAGCTGGGGATGTGATCAATGGACCACTGAGTGATGCTCCCGATAGGGACTGGTTTAAAACCCGAATTACTTTTATTATTCATCACTTGGGCGGCACTGTGGTCGACTGGTGTTAGAGTTTTGGGATTGTTGTGATTTATTGGTTTGTTTCGTGCTGATTGCATTTCTTCTTAACTTAGTATGGATATTGTGTAACCAATCCTGCATTAGGAGCAGCTTCTTTTTTTGCTCACTCGATGTTCCTTTGCTTTTGAATTTTTGACACAAGTCTCATAGTTTGGACTCAGCCCACTATTATGATTTAGAGAAGCCCACAAAGTGCCGTCTGTACAGAACCGCACGAGATGTCGTATAGAGAGGAAGTTTCATTTCATATTCTGCTCTTAGTAACCCAATGTTCTTGTGTTGAATCGTACATTTTGTATGTGTACCTCATAAAGTGTCCAGTTGGTGGATAGGATTATGGAAAAGTTCCCCTTCTGAGTGTACAGGGTCATCATTTCCATTTCGGTTAATGATATGATTCACGTGTGATGCTGCATCATGTCGATTTTGGTTTGACTTTGAATACGTTATTGTGAATCATAGTGTAAATCCTCAATGTTGCATTTGAACGGTCATACGTAGCAGACAACATCCTGTATGAGAGGATATGTCCTACTCAGCTGCATTTCAAAATTTCCTCTCCTGCCAGAGGAAGCAGGGAGCGTTCTCCCCATCTGAAATGTGCATCCTGCTCTCTGATTTTTTTTTTTGCGGATCACACCGCTTTGACGTGTTGATGGCCGCCCGAAGGTTTGTCAGGAATGTTTTTGCACGCTCACCGAGGCCGGTGATCTCAGCTGCTAAAAATCCCTCCGGCCCAGAAACAACACAAGGAAGCGTTCAGGTCTCTCCTCTCAAATGGGACGTGCTCGGAGGAGGGCTTCGTTGTTGTGTCCACTCCTTCATTTGGATTGTTTTTCTCTCTGTCTCTGTTTGGTTCACCAGCTGTGTAAGGGCGATTCCAGCGAGTGCTTCCAGAACCGCGCGCAACGCATGATGCCTTCCCTGCAGGACCTGAAGCAGCCGAGCAGGCCGAGGCCCCTCAGCGAACCGTGCGACCGCTCCTTTGCCGTGAAACGCCTCTGTAAGCAGAAGGCCCAGCAGGAGCGACTCTCGAACCAGCGCGTGTCCCAAGCCAGCGAGGCCAACACTTACGACTCGGCCTGCTGTCTAGCCAACCCGTTGGAGGAAGAAGGAGAAGAAGAATCCGACGGATGCTTGGCTCAAAGCCCGCCCACCAGTGAAAAGAGCCTGGACCTTGACTCTGGCTACTCGGAGGCCTCTTGGCATGATGAAGGTGTTGTTCTGAGAAGGACAAGAAATGTGCGCATTTCCTCTTCGGCTTGCCTCCGTACAAACATGGGACCGACAAGTCGGATCCGACCCAAATCCACCTCGGACGCTTGCTTGGAGCGCTGGACTTCCTTTGAGGCCAGCGACCCAGAGGACTGGACGACAGCCCTGCTGAGCAGAAGCAGGAACAGACAGCCTCTGGTTCTTGGGGACAACAGCTTTGCAGACCTAATTAAGAACTGGATGGACCTACCGGAGTGTCCAGAACCTGCAGAACTCAAGCCAAGTGCTGGTCGGCGTCTCGCCAAGGACATTCTGGTCAACATGAAGCGGCGACTGGCCGGGATGTCTAAAAGCGTAGAAACGAACCAGAAACCGGCAGAGTCCGCTCGAGGGAACAGGGCTGCCGAGGCTCCGAAACGATTGTCCTGCCCTGTGGGACACCAGTTGCTCAAACCTTTCTTCCACCAGTCGCACACGGGCTTGCATGCCATCGACTCGGACTTCTACCACTTCACCGCCACTTCACTCATGAAGACTGGCAGCCGACAGCCCATAATATGCAACGACATCATTGGCTACATTTGACTCTATACAATGGATTTTTTTTTTTTTGTCCAGAGTATCAACCCAAATAAAACTCCTTGATATTTAATTTTTTTTGTAAATAATCTGTAAACTGTTTCTTAATCCTTTCAAGCACAATTCTTTACCCTGTAGAAGCAATATGACTGGCATACAGTCCAGGGTAGCCTTTGCAGTATTTTTCCTTCTGTAATAGCACTGATTTCTTTCATGATGCTCTCGCGGCACTGTTGGTATCACCTTGCTACTTGGATGGCATCTGAGGATGACCAGAGGCTGTGATGTAAGAATCGACATGATCATGCTCACTCTTGTCTGTTTGTAGTATTTTGTCTCTGCAGAATAACATTTGCCAATACATTGCAATCATTCCCTTTTGAGGGAATTACACATTGCGGTATGCAGTGGAACTTCCAGAGTGAAACACAATTCATTCCAGTCGACCTGGAGTTTGTTCTCATTCCAAAATAAACAAAATAGTCAGAGAAGAAAAAACAAACTGTATGCATGACTCCTTTACTCATAAAATGATCATTATGAAACCTGCGCAATCAAAGATTCCAAGATAAAAACTCAAAGCACATCATGTCTGGATTCGATGGCAGTGAAATGCTCGGTGACACTGGACAAAAGTGGACCCCAATGTACTCTTCTTGCTGACTTCTCTCTTCTTCTTTTTCTGTTTTCAGGAGTTTCTGTCTTCTACCTTCTTTTACCTGTTTTCACGCAGAGTTATTGCCTCGATGCTAATTGAATCGAGGTAAGCCGATGTGTCGTGCATTTCAACTCATTTGACATGAACTTTATTTATACAGTACAAGTAAAAACAAGCAACATTAAAAAAAAAACGGTGAACTTACGTAACAAGAAAGTGACAACACTTAACGAATGCAGGCAATAAAAAGCTGCTTTATTTAAACAGCAAATTTCCTCTGCAAGGCAACACGAGAACCCTGAGACAAGCAAGGCTGAAGTAGGATGCGAAATGCAAATCGGAACAAGGATCACAAGTATCCACTGTACAAATAAAGTTACTCGTGGGTCACTGAGGTTTTATGAAAAGGAAAAACCAGAGCCATGCGAGGACACACAAAAAGCTCATCGTCCAGCTTTTTCATCCAAGTAGCTCACATGCTCCAAGAAGGTGTGTTGCATAAAACAGATGCGTCCAGATGGCAGAGTCCTTCCACCAGTCAAGGCTGCGCAGTGTTACAGTATCATCTGCCTTTACTCCTCCAACAGCGCCCTCGGCCTGTCCTCAATTAGGCCTTGAAAGCCCTCCAGCGGCAGTGGATCATCCAGTCCAGAGGCAAACGCCAGCATCTACTTCTTAACCTTCAATCTACTTCTTAATCTTCCGAGGCCTCACGCGACTCACGCAAATGTTGCCATACGGAGCTTGAAGTGTTATAAAAGGTCAATGGGGTTCAAATTCTGTTGCAAAAACAAACAAATCGTTCAGTTCAGTTTCCCCCCTATCATCGTGGGCCTGAAATACTGTTTTTTTTTTCCTTGATGATGAAATTAACTTGATCGAAAATATTTTGTGGTTGCTTTTAATTTACGGGCATTCTACTATTTGAAGTGCATTACGTTTTGAACAAAATCCTGCTAAAAAGTGCAAGATCTGTTGGTAATCATAACACATTATATAAAATGAAAACCAAAAAGTCTTTTTGACCCAGAGCAAACCGGGGCATTGTTTTAGAAATGCCCCCCCACCCCCCTCCAAAAAATAAAAAATAAAAAAATCAGAAAACTGAACAGGTAAAAATAATTCAGTCCTACACATTTCTTAGTCTTTGCATAAGATTTTGGCAGTTACCGTCAAACAAATAATTAAGTTCACTTTACATGGTCCGGCCCCCAAAGTCAGGAAGTGAGGGCCGAGCCATGCACAGGATGTGACTCGCTGGCAGGAGGGGGCATTTGTCATGTGGGCCTGCTGTGCACATGGTCAGCCCTTCAAACACAACAGCAGCTCCCCAGAGACGCTCGGCTTGACGGCGCACAAACCTGACATGCCGCTGCGCACCAAATGTAAGCTCGTTTTCCTTTCAGAGTGCAACTCTGAACCTGATTTGTGGTTTGGAAATCACAAACAAAACAACCGTGGTGAAACTCACATGCTGCCACACGCAGACACTTTTGGAACAGGGAGGAAAACAACTGCTTTATTCCTGAAACATAATGTGTTTTATTGACAGTGAGTGGGAATTATATCCGCTTGTCCATTTGCGTCACAACGGTGTCCCTGCATTGCCGTTAAATCGAGATACTCAAATGTGGGAGTGATTGCGTCCACTCAAGCAAGTAAAGGTTATTACAAAAGTGTCCAAAACATGAATTTTTTTATCGAAACACCAACATTGACTGCATGTTGACGTAGACATGGATTCCTTTCAAACAGTCCGGGGCATCCATCACCTGCAGAATTTCCAAATAATCGCCATCTTTAAACCCGTCTAAAACAAACAGTGGGAAACCTGAGAAGGAGCATTCTCAATCATCATGGCCCATCTATCGATGCTTGTTCAAGTGTGTGTGCGTCAACAGACTTGGAGGACAGAACACCTCATCCTACGAAAGCTGTTTACTATTTGTACCTGTGGCGGCAGAACCAAAAAAATCACCATCCACCTCTACCTCCTCCTCCGTCTCTTCATCATCATCATCATCCTCCTTAGACAAGACATTCCAACTATGTTTTCCCTCCTCATAAACCAAGAATTCTCTTGCAATTGGAATGCAAACACCACAAAGGTAGCGCAGTGAATGCAGCCACGGCATGTAAGAGCAAAACCTCTGCCGCTGGCCTGTGAACTCAAACGACGGCAGCTTCCGCAAACACACTTCAGCGACCTGGGCTGTCAAAGGTAAATAAGGCCTAAGAAGAAATGCTGTCAGGTTCGTTGGGCGTGTGAAGAAATTTCGGCAAAGATGGCCTGAAGAAACAGACGAACTGTGCATATATGTATTGGCAAAAATGTTACTTGAATAATTGGAAGGGAAAAAACATGAACTACAGGTATAGCAGAAACAGGAAAAAGGCATACGACATGGAAGGCATCATAAAGACATGACATAATTATTGAAAAAAAAGTCTGCTGGGTTTTTTTTTGTATATATATATATATATATATATATATTTCACCTCCCAGTGTCAGTTGACTTTTAGCTTGCACTATATAAGAACTGTCTAGAAGAAATTAAGGAATTAAGATTATCTAGCGAGACTGACAATGACTTAAGAGGTGTCTTTTAAGAGGACTGTACTGGTTGAATGTTGGGCCCGGGGGGTGCAAAATAGCCACTTCAAAACAATGGCTATTGTACTGTTATGTGCTGGAGGAAGGTGAGCTGGTTTCAGGGTGGCAAAACACGTAGAAAATATGCACTATTGATGCCAGCAGTGCGAGGATAGGACTAATCCTAACTGAGGTGGGGTGCAGAGATGGCTCTTCACCGGGGTGATAGCTCTGCCAGAAAACTGTGCAGCCCCGCTTGAGCCCCTCTTGCATTTTAGTTGATTTTCTACAATTTATTTTAAAGTGATTTTCTCAGCCCCCGTATATACTATTATATATTGGTAAAGCTGCGCTTCAGCCCCGGGAGAGAAAAAAAAAAATCCTGGAGCATTGCTTGGTGATGGTGGTGATGGGAGGCGGGTGCAGCCATTCCACTTTTGGAAAGGCTGGAAGACTTCCCAAAGTCTCTTCCTGCCGACCTCCCCGTCCGTCCCTCAACAAGGAAGTGGTGGTTAATGTGTGTTCGTTCCTGCAAGCTGCTGATAGACACAATGCATCAAGCACACGCGCGCGAAGAGTTGACGAATGAGACAAAGAGGGTGCGCGGGATATGACGATTTCACATCCATCATTCAAAAAGGCTGCAACAGCCCAGGAACCCGTCAAAGGTCAAAAAGGGTCTTCCATGGAGAGTAAATGTGCATCTACAGTAGATGAAACATCCTTTTTCAGTTTTATAGTCATCCTATACCGTCAACAATCAGAATGAGAATCATCAAATACTCAAGAGTGGGTAAGTGGGTACGAGTGATTTTTTTTTTTTTTTCGGCTGTCCTAACTCTTCATTGTACCGGTAGTTCGATTTTTTTTTTCCATTTTTGTGGCAGCACCAAACCAGACTGTGATGGATGAGCACAGCAACAATTCGATGACTGTTGTACAGAATTGCCTCAACGGTTTCTGTGTCAGTGTTCCCTCAGCAGCGGTAGGAAGTACATCCTCTGCTGAGTCTTTCCCAGGATGTTGGTCTCAACGCTACTGCAGTAGAATGGCACTATTTTTGATGATCAAGAAAGAGGATGATTGTTGAAGTGGAAGGCTTTGGCCAAATGAACCCTATTGAGCCGAAAAATATGTAAATACATAAATTCCTGCATTTAAGTGTAAAATTCACACTGTGACATATTTGTTTAAGCACCTTTCGAGATATCCTATCACTGATGTTACTTTCAGATTTTCAGTTTGAATGAAAGGTTTTCTTTCAAAATCCTGGAAGTCCAAAACTAAAAGGTTTTGGTGACTACGTATGAAGTTTGTCCAGATGGTTTTGCCGTACGCCCCCTGCAGATGGGTGCTCAGTGGCTCCTTGTCCAAATGCATGTTTGCATGGACAGTGACTGGGGACAATCACACTGTGCACCAAGGCGGCACATGAATAGGACTGCAAACCTTAGCAGATTAGAAAATAACAAGATGACTCCCACATTCTCCTGAAAATACATGTTCAAATCTCAATTTATGTGAACATGAGTATGGATGTTGTTTTCTCTTCTTGTTGCAGGAGTTGAACTGGAGACCAGTTCAGTGCCACTCCCCGATAGTCGGCTGGAATACACTCCAGCTCAAGCGTGACCCAAATGAGGACAAGCAGATGGATATTACACAAGTTAAAATCAACATCACCATGCAGACGCATGTAACATCGCATGGCTAGAAGCAAGTCAGACTTGCTTCCATGCAGAAAAAGAAAACATGTCAAAATATGACACTCGAGTGAGCTGTCCGTTTCACAAGAAGTGCACTCGGCTCCTCCGCGGACGAGTTTGGTCCAATTATGTCTGCTCTGGCAGCCAAGCATTTCGATCAGGGGTGGGCAAACGTTTGTGCTCAAGGACCACATCTGATGTTTAAGAAAACAGATAGGCCAAGTCATCTGTAGATGAGGTCATAATTAACAGCCGTATGATAAATGCTTATTATTTATACTGGTATATATATATATATATACATACATACACACACACACACACACACACACACACACACACACACACACACACACACACACACACACACACACACACTTTATTTTCAAGTTGCACGTGAGCTCACGGTTTTGGCGGGATGATGAAATCTAGGAGCTTTCTCTTCTTTTATCTTGCAAATCAAAATCTCATTGTTGTTTCACCCACTTTGTTTTGTATGTGCACATTTTCCACTGAATAGCTGAATCTATTTTTGTTCCCTCCCACTCCCTTCCGCTCGCTCATATCGGCCGCACAACCTTTGGCAGGAACCCGAAGCCAATCAATGCCACGCTATCATCGGTCTGCACGAAGAGTGACGTCAGCTATTCAATACCAGAGCAGACAGAGCGAGAAAAAAAAACAAAAAAACAACAACAGTCGAACGAAAACGCCGGAGCCCAACGAGCTCCTGGAAACAATTACAAACGTTAGCCACAAGTTCAGCTTTTCCCATGAAACAGTAAGAACCAAAACATTTCTCTCCAAGGAAAGATGAAAATGTGATTGTGAACATGTGACCGGTGTGGAAAAAATTCTCTCAGGATCTGCTCCAGTTTAAGCAACGCATAAAGGACATTTGTCTTTTTTTTTGTTGTTGCTCTCGTCAAGGTTTCACTCTTTAAAGTACCCAAAACTGTACCACTGGAGACTGCTAATGCTCATGTTTAGAAACATCGTCTAGTTTATATATACTCTATATCTATGTTCTATGCAACTTCACTTTTACTTCCAAGCCTAAAATTATACGGACAGATATTGGTATTTCACATTGTTTATTACAGAAAGACTGTTTTGAAATATTCACAAAATACTAGGGCTCAGACTTGCCCTCTAAATCCGGATTTGTTCTGTTGACAATAACGAATGACCCCCCCCGCCCCCATTCAAAATTGAATCGTAGTATTCCAAAATAATAAATGAAAAATTTGAATTGATATTTGAAAACTTTCTCTTGAAGCAGAAAGCAAGCACGGAGGCGCTTTGGGGCTGATGCTTGTTGCCCTCTTCCTTTTTAGTTTAAAATGGCTTACACTCCCCAGCATATTTCACCCTACCGTGGTTAAAGGTAGAATCTGGGTTGGTTTTGTACCCACACCTTTACTCTACTAGTTCGCTATTCTCAATAATAATTCATCATTTAAAAATCATGTCACAAAAATATGAGAAGCCGCTTTTTCTGTAATGCATTTTTATACCACTTTTAACTGCAACCAAAATAATAAGCATGTTGCTAATATGTAATGGCAAACTGTGTGGTCTGCATGAAGAGAACTGAAGAGAAATTACATCACATCACACGAACTGGTGCCTAAAAGGTCTTCCGCTAAATTCCTTAAAATGGAGGAATGGCCTAATCTCAAATCTAATCACAGCTGTAAATCAGCTTTTGTGCTTGTGGCCTGCATGAGAATCTCGAAGATCCAATTCCACTGGCGCAATGCATTAAGATGTAAACTTGAAACAACGTAACATTTGCAACCTATATGCACTGCAATGAGAATGAATTAAAATATGTCTAGAGTGGCTTGCAGTTGAATAAATTTGCAAAAGAGGAGGATAAACATTTTTGGGTCAGTTGGATCTAAGCCTTCAAGGGTGACGCCGATCGGTTGCGCATTTTCAATCGTGCCTATCTATCCCAGCTGACTTTTTGTCATTGTTTTCTTCATCAAATAAATTACAAAAAACTAATTTACACAATTCAGACTTCACCACAGCCAGGAGATGAGACACAATAAATTAATTTCATCTGCACAAAGGCTGCTGACTGATGTCTGAATCCAAAAAAATAGAAAAGCCAAAAGAAGTTGAGCCTGCCAAGAAACCAAAATGACTCTCAAGTCAAGAAATAACTGTAAATTACACATGCACTGGCTTGGACTGTGTGAGCTTTTAACCTTGTTCTTTAGGATGATGAAGTATTTTGGAGGCAGGAGGTTAGTCTGTCGAAAGAGACTATCCACAAAAAAAAGGGCTCTCCTGCCACAGCTTCATTATGTTGGCCAGAATCCCAACAGTGGAAATATTTTTACAAGCCACGCGGCTGTTGACCTGCTTCTTCAAACGCAATCCTCCTGGTTTGCAGGCCATCAAAGTGAACTTTAGGAGGCACACGGAGCATCTCTGTGATCTTTTGGGTTTTGGGAGTTTTTTTGTTTGTTTTTTTTTGGTGTGTGTTAATCGTCTTTAAGCTTTCTTTATGTGTGCATGATCTGGTTCGTCTTTATTGAAACAATATCTTGTAGTGATATCCAAAGTAAATAGGTTTGCTGTCAAGCATCATTTTCCAGCAAATAGTTGATTATGACTGGAGGCACTTTGGATGAAGGATTCATGAATATGCAGTACACTACCATTCAAAGGGTTGGGATCATGAGGAAATAATTTTGTAGAAAGAAATTGGTCATGTACTTTGGATCCAAATGAGTATGTAGTTCTGTTTAAAAAAATGGTGGCAACTTTCCAATGAGTTAAATAACAGTGTGAAAGCAGGAAGTGTTGGCCGCAACAACAAATGGAAACGTAAATGTCAAACGATCAATTTCCTCTCTGTTTTTTTAGGGGTTTTTTTTTTGTTTTGGTTTTTTTTTTCCGATTGACTTTGTGCATCCACCCGCCCCTGGACAAATATGTTAACGTCATACAACAGCAGCGGCAGCAAAGGGCCACTGACTGCCATTGATGCTGCCTGTGACATAAACGTCTAGGGATTACGCTATACATTCCAGCAAAATAGAACATTTAAACCATGTTATACACTCTGAGTGTTGTACAAGCTCTGAATGATGATGCTGTGCCAAAAAGCAGAAACTTTTATTGACTTTTGAAGGAATACAGTCATTTCCAAAACCTGAGATATTACTGGATAACCTAGTAAGGTCCAATACAAGAGCCGTATCAAAAAGGAATCATGGTAAAGCTAATACATCTCAGTTTTGCATTATTTTCTCAGTATTGAGTATGCATCCACCCGCCCCTGGACAAATATGTTAACGTCGTACAACAGCAGCGGCAGCAGCAAAGGGCCACTGACTGTCATTGATGCTGCCTGTGACATAAAAGTCTCGGGATCACGCTCGTAAGGTCCAATACAAGAGCTGTATCAAAAAGGAATCATTGTAAAGCTAATACATCTCACTTTTGCATTATTTTCTCAGTATTGAGTGCAGTTCTTGTCAAAAAATGCGACTGGTATCTTATATCAGAACGATTAAAAGCGTAACCATTGTTTCTCAGTAAATCAAATGACTGGTGTTCAATGGTGAACCAGTCGGCCAACATGCTAACGTGGCTAACGAGCGCGCAGTTGTCATTTTGCATTTCTGGACTACTTTTTGTCACTTGGTCATTGCGGAGCGCCCACTAAATGTAAAACAAGCTTAATTTGTTTCATTTTTTTGTGAGTGTTCACGATGATGCTTTGGCTAGTTAGCATGGCACACTTATGGCTAATACCAAAAAAAAATAACAGATAAAAAATAAAAAAAAAACATTTATGACTGCTAACTAGCAAATGGTGCTTGAAGAACTGTTGTATAAAAGCTAAAAAATATTCACTTCAGCACTTGGCCTGGTGCCTTGGACCCAATCACAGCTACGATGATATACGGTACAATGCCACAACCTCAAGTGTCATATTGCTTAAACAGATCATCTTTGTGTCATCTTTGTTTGATGGTGTGCCATGAGATTTTACAAATGTAAGATATGTGCCATTGCTCAATAAAGCTTGAAAAACATTCACTTAAACTGCCACAAGAGTCCACAAAAATCATCTTGGACAATAGCAGTGTTATGTAAAAGTGCGATTTCTTTGATGGGAAGTAGAAAGGGTTCTGTCAGTCGTCATCTGTACCTGTGGGTAAAAAACAAAAAACAAAAAACAAAACAAAAAAAAAAACAAAAAAGGACGTTTCGCTTCTCTCACAGAAGCTTCGTCAGCGGTAGACAACCCTGAAGTCTCCGTGAAGACTCCGGGAAGTTGCTCTGCGCTAAAAGGCTGAGCGTGGCCTGTTTGAGGACTGGGTGGGGATGGTTAGTCACGTTTTCTCTTCAGCAGCATGCTACATTGATAACAGGATGATGCAATTGACGATATGGGGTCATGGACTGTTGGCACGTATAATCGGAAATAGCTTTTATCACTGCACGGAGCATTGATGAATGAAATGCTTTCAGCAATCAGAGGTCACACTGTCTGGGTTGTGTTGCATAAAATGCAATGGACTTTTCCGCGTATTGGCCATTGGAGCATCTTATTGACGTGTGGTTAAATATGAGCTTGGATTCTTCATCACGAATTGAATGGATGCTTACTCAGCACATGCTCATCCTCCAAATTACTTGTACTGAAGTACTCTCAACTGTTCAGTAAATTCTCTTAACATTTTAAAATTCCTAATCTTGAAAAAAATGAACATTTTACTAAGACTTGATATCCTCTTCATGTATTTTATTGTGTGTCTAGCCTTTGCTGATGATAACCAATTCAATATTTTGCAACATTTACAACCTATGCCTAGTTGCCTTTTCATTTTATTGTGATTCAATTGCATTACGTGACTCATCCACATCAGATTTTGTTTTTGTTTCGCAGATATACAAAATGTTGTTAAGGGCATAGCCTTTGTAAAATGTTCACTTTTTTTACATTACAGAATTAGATAATATCCACGCAAATAAATGACACCCACAGCATTCACACAATAGTGTCAACTGTACACATCTCTTTTACACCCTACTCACATTCACCGTCAATGTGGAGCCATGTTGTCTGTCCTCTCACAATATGATTGCAACATTTGAGTTGATTTCTCACCAAGAAAGCAAAAGTGTTCCCATGCTGTCAAAATGGTCGCCCAGAAAAACACAACACCATGGCCTCCCATTGTGGCCCTCAACTAGATTTATAGAAAGAACTGAAAAGCTATGCTTAAATGATCACTCAAACTTTGTTACCTGTATATATTTTCCGACATGAAATCAACAGAAATAAACAAGAATATGTGATAAATGTGCATGTCTGTTTTTGTTCTGGAAGTAAATTCTCTTAACATTTTAAAATTCCTAATCTTTAAAAAATGAACATTTTACTAAGACTTGATATCGTCTACATGTATTTTATTGTGTGTCTAGCCTTTGCTGATGATAACCAATTCAATATTTTGCAACATTTACAACCTATGCCTAGTTGCCTTTTCATTTTATTGTGATTCAATTGCATTACGTGACTCATCCACATCAGATTTTGTTTTTGTTTCGCAGATATACAAAATGTTGTTAAGGGCATAGCCTTCGTAAAATGACACCCACAGCATTAACACAATACTGTCAACTGTACACATCTCTTTTACACCCTACTCACATTCAACGTCAATGTGGAGCCATGTTGTCTGTCCCCTCACAATATGGTTGCAACATTTGAGCCAATTTTTCACCAAGAAAGCAAAAGTGTTCCCAGGCTGTCAAAATGGTCGCCCAGAAAAACACAACACTATGGCTTTCAATTGTGGCTCTGAACTAGATTTAGAGAAAGAACTGAAAAGCTATGCTTAAATGATCACTCAAACTTTGTTACTTGTATATATTTTCCAACATGAAATCAACAGAAATAAACAAGAATATATGATAAATGTGCATGTCTGTTTTTGTTCTGGTTCTTGGTTCTGTACACATTAACAATTCCCCTCCTCCTCTTCTACCCAGACACATTGCTGCTTCTTATGTTGAACTGGACGCCCATGCGCTTTGTAGTGGTGCAAATCCAATAATGGGGCATCTCATGGATGTAAATACGGCAGATAATCAGAACCACTCCACTGTGAACCCTGAGCCGTTTCCACCGAGCGGTATGGTTCAGTTCCCTTTGGGCGGTGTATACAGAGTGAGAGAGGATGGTCGGATGACTGTTTTCCATGACTTGAGCGCAAAAGGGAGCTTTCAATTATTCTTCGTTCAAGAATCATATATAGCAGCAAAAAAAAAAAAAAAAAAAAAAAAAAAACAAGTCATTAGGTGAGAGTCTGGGCAAAAATCTGTGGGACATGTAAAACATCTGGAACGGCCGACACACTAAGCTCACTAATGAGAAACCTTCTGCCCTTTTCTCCCGCCAGCATTGCTACGTTAATTAGAAAATAATGAAACAGAAGGAGAGACACTTTTAATCACTTCCACGTGGAGGGAGAAAAAAAAAAGTTCAAAAGAAAAAGTTTGCACGTGACGGAAAGTTTTATTGTTGACAGTCAAGAGAGTATGTTAACACCACAATATACAGGGAGTCCTTGGTTTTATGACTGAGTTCTAAACTAGTTCTTTGCACACCGTTCGTAACCTCCAAATATCATGTGCAACAGCACTGTTGTAAACGGAAACCCCCAACCCAATACCATGTGTGAGTCTGAATGTTCTGAACTCCTGTTTTGCTACCGGTGTTATATTGAGCAATCAGGAAGTGTGGACATACAGCAGGCCTTATGTGACAGCATATCATCCTTTCGATCACCAGCGCCTCCATTTTCTGACAATTGCTTCAGTGTACGATCAATGCGAACCAATTGAACCAATTCCTAACAATCAACAACTTCACTGGCTACGACCGAAAAACTGGATTTTGAGAGGCTTTCTGTGTCCAATGCAGCAAAATAAGAGGACTTCAGCATGCAATCACTGCAACAGATGAACCTTAATAAATGTTGAATACGTTCTTGCTGACTAGCTGGATAAAAACAGCTGGGGAGAGACAGGATGTCTTTTTTTTTCATCAGTTCCATCTTATGCTTTTATATCTCTATAAAATAGTTTGATGTATTACTCATACGCTCTCTCTCTGCTTAATATAGCCTCAAGTGGTTTCTATTAGCGCCCCCCCCCCTCCCCTCCCCCCTCATGCCTGCAGCAAGGAGACATCAAGCCATATTGACGCCAATGCCATGACAGGTCACGATACATCGAAAGTAAAAACAACAAGTCCCTAAAATCCCCATCAAATGAACCATCTTGACAAAACAACACCGAGCACACAATAAGGCCGCAATTAACAAACAGAGGCAAGAAAACAGCAGGAGGCACAAGCCGTCGATGCTGACGGCTGATTGTTCACCAACCCGCGAGCGCTATTCAGGAGTGATGTCTCCGTCTTGAGTTACAAAGCTAACAATGGAGGTCCACGCTGGATCTCCCCGGTGGAGCACTAAGGGCCTTGGATCAGGTTCAAGCCATCCCTCTGCTGGCACGGCGCAGGCGGAGCGCAGATTGAAGCAAATGTGAGGCAAATCTGTTCCTTTGTTGAATTCGTCTCTCTTTTTCCACAGCCTGTTATTTGTGCGGCAGATGTGTGACCATGTTCACATGGTATCACAAAGAAAGTGGGTTTACTTACTGCATGCGTCAAACCAACACGTTCCAAAGTATTCCTGTTCACGAGTGGCATAAGGCACCATACAGAGAAATCAAATGTACCGTATTTTCCACACTAAAAGGTGCACTGGATTATGAGGCGCATTTTCAATGAATGCCCTATTTTGTAATTTTTTTTCATACATTGGGCCGCATTATAAGACGCAATCTACAATGCATCCACTAGATGGAGCTACGCTCAAGGAAACACCGACAGAACGATCAGATGTCAGTAAAACGTATTTACTGTAATAAAGCAGCGACACAGTTCACTTAACCAACAGCAAGTTATAACATTGACTCGTTAACGTTAAACTCTCTTGCCGCTACTCTATTTCCGTGTTCAACTGCGTAACCGATCGCCTTCAGTTTGAACTCTGCGTTGTCAGCATGTCTCGAGCAAGGAGCCATTTGGGGTCGAAATATTACCGTAATGACTACACACAAGGCGCATCAGATTTTAAGGCGCGCTGTGAGCTTTTAAGAAAATGGAAGGTGCACCTTTTAGTGCGTAAAATACAGTATTTAAATCGCTGCAGAGTCAAATATCTTACAGGAATCAGGCCTTTAGCGAACGTGGATACAAATCATATCACGTATCGAATATGTTCCAATGAGAGTGCGGCGTAAATCGACAGAAGGGTGATAATAGTTTGGGAATTTTCATTAAAATGTGCTCCATATGTGCTCCGTATGAGGTGTCTTCATCGTAAAAATGGTGTAATATGGATGTGATCCGCCTTTATATGAATAAGGGGAAGAGTCAGGCCCAAGCCAAACTAAACGCTACTTGACATTTTATTTTTGTATTACTGTTTACTGAATGTGCACCTTTGTTGTCAAGATTCAAAGGGAGTCCTATTTTCTGACATGCTTAGCAGAGGAAAACGAAATCCTTGGCGGGTGCTGTGCAGACTCCGCTCGCTGACCTATTACACACGGCATCCCAGCAAGGCAGGAAATAGCCAGCATTTCTACAAGGTTTGAACAAAGAAACCAGTGTAAGAGTTGACCTTGGTCCCTCCCTCCAACACCGCTATTTCAAGAAGAGAGTGAAAGGACTAGCTTGGAAAGAGAAACATCAGGATAGCGTGAAATGGCACCCACAAAGTGTTTAAGGTCAGCTTGTGGAGGATGTGTTAAGATGGTTGGCGGTTGTACAGTATCGCACACATTTAAGAGAGGTAGAAAGTGGCTGCGGTGGATGTTATATGGCGCTATATGTTAATTAATCGACTTGCTAGTAAGCCAAAACACACACATACACACTATTATGGCTTTAGATGATGTTTCTGCGCTCTTAGTCCAAGCTGCACGGACACGTCATTCATTCGTCTTTTATACCCTTGAAGGAAATGTTCAGCTCTTCTTCGTTGAAGTGCACTACATACAATGTGAAGTAAAACCTTGTGTTGTTGGAACATTCTCAAGAAAATATAATCACATGTAGTGGCTCACGTATGATTGTCCTTGCGAGTGACAGGTGATGAGTCCAGTGTAGAGTGCACGGGATATGCGTCACCTTTTGTGGGATTTTATGCAAAAAGCATTACACTGCAATTTTGGTATTTTGAGGTCAGGTTTCGAAAATACCGAGTGTGTTTTCCATGATAATTATTATTATTAGCTAATTAAAGAACATGGCTTTTTGTACAAATATTATTTAATTCTTGTATACAGCTTCGGACCACTATTTTGATCTTACAGTACCCGAGTATGGAGAACACTTTTCCACTGAGTGACATATTACCGACAAATATTACTGTTATGTCACCATACAACTGTTTGTATTTAAAATTGAAATGTTTTGAACATTTTGTCATCTTCCCCTTCCTTCATTATCCAGTTACTGCAAGTGAGATGGGATGTTATTCTCCAAACTTCACAGAGAGGAATATTATTCCCAAAGATTCATTTGTTGAGTAGATACGGCCAGGCTCCCTTATTTGTTGACATATTTCGACCTGAATACAAAGATAGGCGCAATGGAAGAAAGCCAAAGTGAGCGGGGAGGGGAAACATAAGCTTTAAAGCAACAGAAGTGCAAAAAGGTACAAAATAACATTTTTCCAAAATTGTATCGTGGGGGCGGGGCAAGTTTATGATGATCCGCGATGGCTGACCGACATCTGGCCGCGCTGCACCGGTTAACATTGCACCACGACGGCTCTGAAGGCTGTTACTTGATAGGAATGAACCGAGACCTGTGAGGACAGACGTCTGAGTGGTGGTAAAGTGATCTCTTGATACTGCATGTCTGATCACGGATACTTAACAGCTGCACGTCTGTAGCTGCTTCAAACGGGGTCGGGTGATATCTTCTATAAACCCTGGAGAGATGGGGTGAGATACGCTTCGTTGGTTTCATTTGTGCGGGATCTAATAGTAACTTAACATACACACATTTTGGGATAATAATAAAGCTGTAGTCCGACACCCGGTCAGCTGAAGCTGCTTGTTGCCACTTTATCAGGTGAGATCATGTCTAGACCACACGTCAGACGCAAGACCACCAGAGCTTGGGAGAAGATATGTATGCACTCTGTGGCAAGTTCTCAAAGTGCGCCATCCGTGAAAGTGCGGAGCACTTGTAGCGAGACAACAAAAAGGTCATGTTCCAAAGTGCACTACAGACATGTCAATAGACCAAGACGGCAAGAAAGAAAACTTAAACATCATTGCACTGATCTCAATGTTGCTACCTTACTTGTTTGTTTACGTGGCAACGGCATTTTGGAAATACGAATGTATAAATACTGTATATGTATGAAAAAAAAAAAGTTTGACATGGTGTTGCTATGTTAAGGATTTGAACCTGTTTGCGGGTGCGTCTGCAATAAATAGGCATTCATTCTGCACTGCCTGCATTCAGCTTACTGAACGATTTAATGGTTAATATGCACAGTAGCTTCTGGCTGTGATAGATATTCATAATTCATTCCCACATCCCATGCATGTAAATCTTGATGACATGAACACATGATCCAAAGAAATAAAATGACAAGCTCCGAAAGACTATTCGTGCGTGGCTCACGCAGCGAGCTCGCACCTTCACAAATGATTCTGTCATCGCCGCGGCGATTGTATGTAGCTGCGACATTTTTGCTTTTGCCTGGAACCACAATTGAAACCAGAGCTCCACTGTCTCTGAGTTGCCTGTCACCGCTGCCTGACGCCCCTCCAGACAGACGACCCCGCCCGCCCCCTCCTGACCAAAGCCCCCCCCCCACACTGACCCTTGCTCACCTCTGACTCTCAGCGAATCAATGCCCTGAGTGAAGAAAGCAGCTAGAGGCAGCTCCAGTGTCTCATTCCCTGCTGAGGTGAACCGTGGCGGCACAAGCAGCCCTTTAAAAAGATACCTTGAACCTATAAAATATGGCTTTGCTTTCTAATCTCGTTATGTTTGTCTTCTGAATCCGAGGCTATATGGCATAAGAAGCAAAATATGGCCGCAATCTGGAATAAGATCGACCACTGAGCTGGATGTCATCCATCCAAAGAATAAAGCGCTTTCTGCCTTGAACGTTGCCCTTCCGCTGACTTCATTTTTACAAACACACACTCAAGGCTAAGCGTTTTTTTAAGCATTTTACAAAACGCCGGCAGTCTGATGCCGTGAGACGGCTCGTTCATGCTCTCCAGCCAGAGAGGAAGGACGTAAATCTCCAGATTTATCCCCAAAGTGGACAGGCTTAAATAATAAATACTGTCGGGCTAAATTAAGTGCACCTCTCAGGACCTGTCATATGCGGATAAAAGCTTTGTGAATCTTTTTTCTAACCCCCCCAACCCCCACCCCACAATCACTTAGTGTAACTGAAGATGGCTGCGAGCTTATAAAACAGTTACTCCCCCCCAGCCCCAAAAAGAGGAGTGGTTGGCCCGGCGGGGGACAGAAACACTGTCTGGACAGAACCGTACCAATAGATCGTGTCCAGGTGGAGCTGCAAATACAGTAACAGTTGTGAGTATTGTACACGGTATGATCGTGATGCTGTTGTGACATTTCATTTTCTCATTGTTTTATATAGTACAAAACATGTATTGATAATATAATTAAATCGAATGGAAAGAATTGAATCGAGTGTGCGTCACGATTACTTTATTCGGCCCAGCCTCTGGTGAATGGCGAATGAATATTTACTGACGCCGCCGAGAATTAGTACCTGTCTAACAGTATCAGACAAAATACAGTATTATCTATTTTATACAGTAAAGTCTTATATTGGATCTGATGAGATCTTACAGACGTGCCTAATCTAAAGTACATGCCGTGCATTCTAATATCATAGATGAGAATGATAAGTTGGTAAGGAGGTAAGTTGACATAAAAGTTGCGGGTAAAGAAGATGGCAAATGGGGAAAAATACTCAAGACTCTTGTGTCGCCACCCTCGCACCTCAAGAGTGTCAGTGGCCTGGCTCAGGTGTCACCTCTCGGTCGACAGGTAAAGTGCTGTGATTAGTTCTGCTTCGGGAGAGAAAAAGAGAGGAGGAGCTTTGTACGGCTGAGGAGCAGGTGTGTGTGTGTGTGTGTGTGTGTGTGTGTGTGTGTGTGTGTGTGTGTGTGTGTGTGTGTGTGTGTGTGTGTGTGTGTCTGTGTGTGTGTTTTTGTGGAGAGTTATTAGAATGTATAACATGACGAACATGGAGTAAGATCAACATCGTGGATGTTGTACTGTTTTGGTTTTGGGTAAGAGGCGGAGCAACAATGTCCTCCACTTCAAAAGTGGAACTCAATGACATCATCATCCCAAAAAGATTTTTGCGGGATAATGAGAAAGTCAAATGAAAACACTGAGCACATACTCTTGGCATCCTTGTGTTGTAATGGGTAGAGTATTGGCAATTAGTGGCTTTTTAGCTTAAAAACAATTGCAAAAAAGAAGTCTCCATCATTACATAACCATTACATAACCATTAAATTACCATAACCATTTCAAAAGATGGGGAAATGTACTGTAAAATGTAATGCATAAAACACAAGCACATCCATCCATTTTCTGATCTGCTTATCCTAGCTGTCTTTGGGCAGTAGGCAAGGGGCACCCTGAACCGGTTGCCAGCCAATCGCAGGGCACACATTGATGAACAACCATCCAGGCTCACACCCACGCCTCGGGACAATTTTAATTCAACTATAATATAATTATATTCATGTATTCCATTAACCTACCAGACATGTTTTTTTGGAATGTGGGAGGAAACCGGAGTACCCGGAGAAAACCCACGCAGGCACGGGAAGAACATGCAAACCCCACACAGGAAGGCTGGAGCCAGAATCGAACCCTGCACCGCCGCACTGTGAGGCGTCTGTGCTAACCAGTTCACCACCAGGCCGCCTACATACGCACATATGAACACAAATTTTACATAAACATATCAAAAAATAAAATACTAAGAGAACTAAACATGTAATATTCACTAGTTATAGTTTTGTAATATTTGTAATATTCAAACCGGATTATTTATATGGCCCACTCAATTATAGTCCCTAAAATAAAATGTTTGTAAAAGTCATTAGTTGGCACTAGGGTGTAGCTACATACTAAAACTTGCTGTCTCCTCACACATTGGTAAGTGATGCATTGAAAAAGTCAACTTGCATTGCTGCTGCGTTGGTCTTCCCGTTAGAAAGCAGTGAGAAGCGTTGCGCCGCGATGGGCGCGGCCAGTGAGGTCATCCTTCCGCCTTGGCGGCCCTACAAAGGCGAATCATGCGAATGACGCTGGCCGATTGCCGCGGGCCTTGTTAGCAAACTCCGCGGTGGCAATCCGATGCCTCTGAAATCCTCCTACACACATTCCAGCCATCCACAGCACCACCGGGGGTACAAATGAGCAGAAGATGGAGCGCGGCGGTTATGATTTAAGATGACATTTGATATGCACCCAACGTACCTCATACGCATTCATATTGTGCTCTCGTGGCACTCATTCAAGCTTGTCGAACGTCGTGGCTCAGGAACTGGAGGGTGGCCGACTGCGGGCCCTCAAGGGGTCTCATAAATGTTCTTGTTATGAATGCTTTCACAGCAACGAAGCCTGAAGGTTTTGTCCTAACACTGACTCCTATTTGTAACAGTTCATAATTTCTTCCAGCTTGACTAGGCCTCTGTTTCACCATACCATACGCCACACAAAGTTTTCTCATATGTGATTGGGAGATCGCGTTATGGTCCATCATCAAGAAAAGCCTACTAGAACCACTAGAATTTATTTGAGCTTCATCAGAGAGACTATAAAGGTGCCAGGTGTGTGTTGACTGTGATTTGTTCATTTCTGAACAAAAGAAGAGCTCTACATGTCAAAGTTTTGAACGGCTCGAGATTGGGCTCATATTTTTTAACATCACAAAAATCTTAACCAGGGTGTGTAGACTTTTGTTTCCATAGGTATGAACAATTCAAATGTATAGTCCAGAATTTCCCTTCTGTATGTTTTAACACTTGGAATAACACCAAACTCACTAAAAGAACAAAATATGCCAGGCTATTTCTGTTTAGGTTTCTCATCCTAAACATCATCGGAATGTTGGACTTCTCAAAAACGGGATCGCTTTTAAGGATGTATCCTCCAAAGAAGACCCACAGGGCACATAGAAATGCTTCTCAGCGATTGAACTGTGGAAATAATAATGATTCTGAGGGATTTCAATTTGTAACTTTCCAAGGTCTTCAAAATATCCACAGTCTGACTCAGGTTCTGGCCTCCTCACACAACCTGACTGTTTTCTTGAACTGGTCTCTACGATACAACCAAGCTCTTTTTCCACAAGTGGATTTCAATCCAAAGTCCGTAACCTCCCGCTGGAAAAGGTTAGCGAGTCGGTGGAATCTTAGCTATTACAGTATTTTTTTTCCCCCAAGCTTTCCCTGGAACCTCCGGGACACGGTGGAGGGTTAATAGGTGTCAAGGCAATTCTAAGTCTCAAGCACCCTCCCAAAAACAGCAACAAAAAAAAAATTTTGGCCATGATCTAAAGTCAGCCCTCAAGTGTTACCTGCTAAACATCTCCACATCGGCCGATAAAGAGGCCCCTTGAGTCTTGCTACAATAATCCAATAAAATCAAAACGGCAGACGTATAACAAGAAGGTAGCTAACATTGGCACGGGAAGGTGTCGGGGCACAGCTCGGGTTTGGGTCAGCGAGGACACGGATGAGGTTCTGAAAGCACTCACAGATCCGAGTGCAGCTCCCCTGCTACGACTCGGCCGCCGTTCTGTCTGAGGCTGCTGTAAAGATGTCACCGCAGCTTTTATTCTTACGGTCACCTTCCCAAAGGCGCTGGGCCACATCTGCACGGCTGGACTCTCCAAGGAGGCCAACACCGTGGCCGAGATTTGTTCTGGATGGTGACACAGGGATGTGGGAGGTCGGGAAATGTAGCAGAAAATGAGGGACTAGGCAGCAATCCTTGATCTGTGTTTTTGTTGATTTTTTTTCTTTTTCTTTTAGAATTACCGGTAATTTTGTTTCAGTTTATGCCACCTTTTTTTGTGCAACCTTTTCATCTCCACCTGTACTTGTTTCAATCAATCAGCTTCCTCCAGCTACTTATGTTTTTTTTCTGGGTGTGCCTCGTTGTCTCGTCAATGAGCTTATATTTAGTGTTGTGCTGTCTTTTATATCATGTAGCCTTTGTCAACATGTTTTCCCAGTTGGCCTCAGTGTTGAGGGTTCATTTCTCCCATATTTCTTTTAATCGTTTCTTTCTTCTTTTTTTTTTTTTTTTTGAAAATCATGCTACAGTCTTTTGTTTTGCCTTCTTTAACCTGCCCGTGCTTGGGTTTCCCACATCAAAACCACGAAAACCCAAATCCATGCCATTACTCAACTACTTCCTTCTGTGATAACAGAACTAATTACAACTATGAGAACAGCAAACTCCAAAGTCATTCCTCATGTCACAGCTCCAAACACAAAATACAGTATTTGCATTCTCACATTCACTCCCAGATGGCTGCAATTTGCCGTGCGAGGTGATGAGCTGACTATGGGGAGCCATTGGGGCTTATAATCTCTGGCCTCAGGGCACTTTGACAAATGGACGTGAGGAATTGTTTATGTCAGTGTTTTATCAACAACGAAAAAAAACGAGCCCCAGTTTTTCCTTTTGAAGTAATCCCCTAAAGTCTAACTCACTAGCTTAGCATTCGCGGTCTCATCTGAAAGGGTGGGTGGGTGGAGGGTGGGGCTCACTTGGTTCTATTGTGTTATAGTGAGGGTGGTGTCCATCTTGACATTCCTTGCCCTAAAAAGTGATGTCAATAAAGTATATTTTATGTTACGCCAAGGCTCAAAAGAAGCATTTTGGCGCTTACATTTTGGTCGGGTTCTTGCAAATGTGATGGCTGATGAAATGAACCGAAGCTTAGACATGTTGAACGCACGCAAGAATAAATCGCGAAAAGTGGAATCTTATTCAATTCTTCACCCGTTGAATTTACATACCAAAGAGTCTGAACTGAATAATTTGATGAATTGTGCAATTGTCAGTCAATCCTCTCCTGAAAACAAAGGCAGTTCCAGGTTGGCATGCAACGTTTCTTCAGCCCTGACCGAGTGACGTATTTTTCATCGCATGAGCGAACACTGGCTTAAATCCATGTTTGACTTTGCAGCTCGTGACTTGTTCGCCGTAGGCTAAAAGCTCAACAATGCCGCACAACATGCAATATATTCAAACTTCACTACGTGACCAATAACTATGGCATCTCTAAATTAGTCTGAAGACACCTTGCGGCTCCATCTGACAAAGACAGGCCGCAGCCTTGCTGTGACGTGGCCTCACTAATGGTGTTATCATGTTTCTGTTGACTACAAAATTTGCCCGCCAGATAAAGGAACAAAGAACACCGGGAGCTTTGAAGCGGCCAAATGGTGCCAAGTGTGGTGAGAAGAGTGTCTCCCGGTGACCAGTTGTCGCTGCGAGGCCACCAAAAGGTACGAGCAAAGTCCTCCTCTGCAGAATCACACTGCAGTTCTCCTCAGCGATCTTTTGTCTTGTTCCTAACCTTCCAGGGGGCGCCATTGAGTGAGTTTTGAGGGCATTGTATTCCAGACCGCCAAAACACAAACATTTGCATGAGGGCGCAGGTTCTTCAAACAAATAGTCGGTTTTAGGTTATGTTGAGTTCCCCGACAAAGTAGACGAAATAGCAAGAAAACATCCAGAAGCGCGTTGAGATACAAGTTAAATTTGTTTCGTGGCCACACTCAAAAGGCTTGTATCTCAAATCATCTTTTCCCATTGAAATAAATGAAAATGCCCTTATTCCGTTCCGTAAGGGGTTTGGCGCCTTGCTCCATGGCTGCAATATGTTTTTTTCTGTCCCATGTCTGGTCTCTACCATGTCTTTTATGGACTGCTGCTGCGTAATATCAAAAGATCATGTTACAGTCAAACATGGGGGATCCTAAAAAGTACACTAAATTGTGATTACCCTACCCATCGATTCATATTCTGTCCTGCTTATCTCATTGTGGTATCAGGTAAGCTGGAGCCTATTCTGACTAAATTTGGGTACACCAATGACTGTTCACCAGCCAATCACAGGGCGCAATTTCACATTCTCACCTATGGACAAATTCGTAAACCTAACATGAATGTTTTTGGAATGTGAAAAGAAGGCAGAGTATTCATCGAAAACCCACACAAGCATCATGATGCAAACTTCACTCAGCAGTGCTCAGATTCAAACCCACAACCCGTCGACTGTCAAGTAGACTTGCTAACCCCTACACTGTCCTGTCTGTGATTACCCCATGTAAGAGCAATTCAACATTGGTTATTTTTTTTACGAAGAAGTACTAAGACATTGACTTGAAGACCAAATGAGCCAATGTGGACTGCATTGTGTAATTCTTCTTGACATATTTTTATTGATTTGATTGTGTTCCTGTTAAAATGTTTTGAAACCGTGGCGGCCCGAGGCCCGTCAAATCAGCTTTGTCATAACATTTATGTAACAGCCAGGTTACCACCTTTCACTCACTCGCAACTGTCTGCCCTTATCGCAGTTCCTCAGAAATTCTGTGGTCATGAGTGACGCGCTACAACCATAACGGACGGCATCAAAACAAAGAGCAAAGGAGAGGAAGTGAAAAAAAGCGAAGTAGAAATTGAATCAAACTGCATGAGTTTCCCCATTTTCTGTTCCGCTTACCAATGAAGACGTAGCTGTTATGACCTACGCGTCACATTGCGGCTTTAGCGCCACATCTGGCTCGAGTGCACAAATCAGACATAAATAAAGACATTTTAAGGAGGTTATCGGGGGTATTTGGCTTGATGATGATCCGTGCGCCTCCAGGTGGGACTGCAGCATGTGACATCACTCCGTCTGCATGCTTGAGCAGATTACAAATCCTAAGAGGTGCAAAGAGATCTGTATCAGCGGTGGCTTTCAGGGATTCGGGTTTCAGACTTGCCCGAGCGCCGGGAGACACGCCGCCACGCTGCATTGGCTGAGATGTGGGAATTGCCAGATTGGAAATGTGGGGGGTTAAAACAGAGAGCGGGGATGACATACAGTCAATGCACAACTGTACTGTCCTGCTGCAGTGACAAAATACTTTTAAAGCTTTCTTTTTCATTGAATGACTTTTTCAAGTGGAGTTTTGGAAAGTTTCCTCTTATGCTGCTTTACTGTTGTATATGTTAGTTGCTCCATGTACAGCACTTTGTGTGCACCGATGGCTGTTTGAAAGTGCTCTATAAATACACTTGAGTTGAGTTGAGTTGAGTTATGGATGGTGTCAACAAGTACTACTCTTAATTTAAATTGATCTTTGATTGCTGCTCCTCTGAGGACTTTACATTTGAAATTCTTAAATTGTGGCTAACTTTTATGACAACCAGGTTTCTTCACATTCCCAGGAAGATTTATAGGCCTTGAGGGGACTTCCAGTCTTTCATGAAACATGAATTTACTTATCTAGTGATGTTTTTGCAACCTACCATGTCATCTTTTAAGTCTGACTATGTGAGGACTCACAGAGAGAAGAATGAAATGTCATAGTCACCCTCCGAAGTTCTCTCCACCCATTCGCCTCACTGCATTGTGATGCAGCGCAGACTCACTGTACACGGCACTGCACCGTGCCGACAGGAAATCTCCCCACACTCATACGAGCCTGGACAGGATCATAAGAGTCATTCATTGGGTAATACGTGAGCAAGCAAAATGAAACAAAATGTGACCGGCGGCTGTTAGAAACTCGTTGTGTTGTTTACCTCGCGCCAGTCTGGTCACACGTTGTAATGTTGGAAGTATGACACCAGAAAAGCTCAGCTTGCAATGTCAAGACATAAACCCCATCGAGCATTCATTTTACCTGCAAAAGAGGAAAGTGTAATCCCCAGAAACAAACAAATGACAAAGGCTGCAGTGCGAAGCCTTGAAAAGTTTCACAAAAGAATACAAAAGGTTAGTGACGTCCAGTGTCCCACAAATTGTATGCAGTTTTGCAAGCAAATGATTAAGAAATTAAATATTCAGGATCTGTCACTTTAGTATGCTTTAAGTGTGTCTGCTCCAATGCTCAGCAAAAAATCCATTCCAGATGAAATTATAATGGTTTGTTGCCATATGAAATGATATAAAGCAAACATAAAACATATGATTATACAGTATATAGCCTGTAAATTACAATTTGTTTTTGTCTCTGCTCTGGTCTAGATCCACAGGCACAGACTCGGCATTCAACCTCAAATTATGCAACACGTGTTTAGACGGAATTGTTTATTCAGAGACATGAACATGAAATTGCCTCAAACTCTCAGAGGAGTTTGTTGGATGCTTATCTGATAACATATGAAAGATCTGTTTTATCAAGTGATTCATAACAGAGAAACAGATTCAATATGCGCATGTTTAATTCCCAAAATATATTTCATAAACAAACACCAGGAATGGAGGATATTGTTGAGCAACGCAGGAAATGCCGCCTGAGTCAGAACCATTTCCTGCACGTTGATCCTGATGATCAACACCTCAAGGGACCCAAAACAAAACTTGCAGTTTGCTTAGTGTAGCACCCCCTCTGCTGGACGCATATGACAGTGACATCAAGAACAAAGAATTACGCTTTTGAAATGACTATGAGGATCCAGGTTTGTGGTGCAATGCAACGGACGCATTGTCAAATGCAAATAGGCCTCCATTCCCACCGTGTCAACAACTTCAACCAAGCATTTTTGTGCGTTTGACAAAAGTTAGTGCAGGTCTGCTTACTTTTTTGCATTGATGTCGTGTTTCTTTCTCCTTGCATCCACGGTAAAAATGAATGGTGATTGCGCTAAACCACGAGTGGAGATAGCAGGTAACAAAATGGACTTGTTTGTTTAATTTCACACTTGATGGATGGACAGAAACTCCCAACTATACATAGTTTGTACATACAAACAATTAAAGAGCACGCGTTCCATAATATATCCTCTTTAGGTCATATCTGGAGTATCGAAACGTATACTGAATTGCAAAACCTTTTGTAGCTGTTCCAAAATTCACATAATGAGCAAAAAAACAAAACAAAACAAAACAAAAAAATTTGTGTTACACCATATCTGACCACCTTTGGCCATCAGGACCTGCTCATTCAAAAGGAGGGGGGGGGGAAAAAACAACAAATGCAGAAACGCACGACAGATCATGACTTTTGCGGGTAAACAGTGTTTAAAGGAAGACGTGTTCTTTGACGTTTCCGTGGTAACAAACAACAATGAACTGATTGTCATCAGCGGCAAACAACAGTCTCAGTCAGGTAAAGGTTCAAAATAAAGACGCTCAAGCGGCAAGAGGACTCATCGATGAATTTAAGATGACTCAATGCGAAATATTCAAGGAGGAAGAAAAAGTGAAATGAGAAAAAGAACAAAATCAGGAAAACGTTGCTGCTCACCAACTTGACGAAAACTGTGAGGGTAATTTTATTACCCCTGGCAAGGGTGAAAGTGCAAGTTGCATTGCTTTGCTTATAAAGCGAGGACTCCTTGTACAGTCCGCTTGCATCGGGGCCAAATGCTGTCGTGAGTGTGTGTGTGTGTGTGTGTGTGTGTGTGTGTGTGTGTGTGTGTGTGTGTGTGTGTGTGTGTGTGTGTGTGTGTGTGTGTGTGAGTATATATGATTTTCACAGTCATGGCCCAACCTGAAAATGAATTTGACACCAACCTAGTGTGGGGGATATGGGATGAAATTGGAATTTGTCAGAAATCAGGTCTGCCCATAAATCGCAAGTTTTTGCCAGACCCATTTTTAAGTCCAGGATTTCTGGTAAACTTACACAAGAACCAGGGTCCCACACAAAAAAAGCAAAAAACCCTCAAAACAACAAACACAAAAAAAAAAAAACAGCACTTCTTAGGGGAACTGATTTTCGGCCATTTCAATCGGTCTGCCTTGCAGACACTAAAACTAATATTATATATAAAAACTGCCCATATAGGTCATCAATGCTACAGCAGTTCAGGCAAAAACAAAAACAAAAAACAACTCAACACATAGAGTAGTAGTCCTTGTCACAGGCTACCTCACCATCGTCCCATATGTTTAACAATCATCATATATGCTTCAAACACACCACGATGGCCAAACAATCACTCAAGATGCAGTCTTCAGCAATGTGCTTGTGTCACCGCTGCAGTATGTCCAAATGAGTGACACGCTCAGAAGGGGGTGGTCGGTGTGGTAGGTTGAGGATGTGTGTGTGTGTGTGGGTGTGTTTAAGAAGACCCGTCACTCCAGTGTGTGGTCCATTCCTTTTTATGAACGCCAGATTTCTCTGTCTGGAACTGCGGCCGCTCCTGGCGAGGGATCTTCACTGCGTGGTACTGAGGCAGTTTGTCTTTGAGATGGGCCCGTTGGAAGAAACCACACTGGGGACACAGTCACAAAGGAAACAGGAAGAAATACACACAATTAACAGACTCAATGAGCTGACGTGTTATTTCGCAGTGTGGCAGTTAAGGGAAGTTGGATTTCCAAGTCATTTAAAAATCTCCATTCCGAACGAGCCACACTGACCAACAATGGAGGATAATTCAATTTTACTCTGGTGCAAATGGCAAATTGCATTTTTTTTTTAATTAGCAGAGAGGTGGAGATTGTCGAGTATAATACTGCAGCGTCCAATGTACGGTATCGTTAGCATGTGTGTTTATATACGGTACAATACAACAGCGTTCAGAGAAAAGTCAAAGCAAGAGTGCAAGCTTGCATTAGCATGTGTTTGTCATTTCCAGCTGCTAATCCTTTAATCTTACATGGAGACATGAAAACAGACTGCTGCAGCAAAGTGGAGACTATGGAGCACAACACTGCAGTGTCCAGCACGCTGCTCATCACTCCACATGTTGCCTATTTACAAATCACACACCTCCAGCTTCCTCTTCCCTTACTCTACCACCTCACAGTACTTGCTTCTGCCAGAGCTCCCCCTACAGGCCCCTGCTATCACTGCCACAGTCCCCTCCTGCTGCCATTTACCCCGTTCAATCCATCATCACAGCCAGACTCCTCCGCCTCTACAATATCCATCTATCCATTTTCTAATCCGCTTATTCTCATGAGGGTTGCGGGAATGCTGGGGCCTATCCCAGCTGTCTTCAGGCAGTAGGCGGCGTGCAACCTAAACTGATTGCCAGCCAATCATAGGGCATATATATATATTTTTTTTTCTAAGGCAACAGTGCAAGCTGGCTTCTCTGTTCATTTTTGTCTTCTGTCTCATGTTAAAATAATGTAATGGCAAGAAACCAGACTGCTGCAGCAAAGTTGAGACTGTGGAGTATAATACTGCAGTGACTAGAAAATAAGGGTGTGTTTATTTTTTGTCATTTCTCGACACAACGTATAAACTTGTAGGCCCCAGAGACTAATTTTGGAGGAGTCAGTTTTTCATGCCACATTGTACACATCAGTACGAATGAAAGACACTAACAAACAACAAAAAATAGAATAGACTGTGGGCAGAGAAGACCTTCTGCTTTAAAAACTAGCGACTGTGGCGTATAATACTGCGGCATCCAAGCAACCGCATTAAACGCATCGATTGGAACAAGACAGAATAACAAACAATGACAATGGAGGAGAACGAGGAAAGCAGAATTTCATCCAAGAGGAGACTCTGGGCAGCAAGAAAATGGAATACTTATTGTTATTCCACACACTAACACGTCAACGTGCTCTGAGGAAACACTCCAAGCACCCGTTGATTGTGTTACACACCCACACAAAGACACGTGGAAGTGAAATAATAATTTAGTTGTGATGCGTGTGTGACAAGCCAAGCAAGTGTGTGGGACAAGTGCAGGCAATCCACTGCGACACACGGCATGGCAAGCGTCTCAAAAGCTGGCGGCTGAAGCTGGACTTTTAGTGTTCACAGGATGAAATAAATTTACAGTAAAAAAAAAAGGATTTTTAAATAGGATTCAAATGTGGATTCAAATGCGGATGCATGTATTACATTGTGGATTAACTAATTAAAATGTATTTTAATGTAATTTTATACATACACAAAACAATTAATTGGCAAATTAATACAGTTGAAATAATAACGGTAATATAATGACATTTTGGAGTCCTTTTTTTTTCATTTTTATTTTTCCACACCTCATCTGAATAATTCAGTAAATAGTTATTCAGCAATAAAAAAAAGACTAAACTTTCAATTCACATGTGGATCTTTATATTAAATTGTGCACATATTAAATAATTGTCACATTACCTGAAATAATTTGATTTGTGATTTTTGGTATCTATCGGGGCTCCATACTGCTCCAAAAGGAGAAAGTTAAACTTTCATCTACTCACACCTGTGCAAGCAGGAAATTTGCCTTTCAAAAAAATAAAAATAAAATAATATTTAAGAAACACATTTAATAACTATTAAGCCAATAAGACATTGAAGGTCGTTGTTTATTGATAGATACTGCAAAAAATAGGATTACAATTTAAATTTGGCTACATGTATTAAATTCTGCGTTCATTCATGATTGAAAAGCAGCACTGCATCAAACCGAGAGCTGTTTCGAATATTTGTCTTACCACAAAGTAAAGAATATACAATTTTAGAGGTGAGAATGTTTGATACATCACTTAATATCTTTATTGATGTCATCCTTGTGAACACCAGGCCGCCGTACACGCCGGCGGACGTGAGCTAAAAGCAACCGTGTGGCGGCCATCTTTACCGCTTTGAGGGAGACAGATGGAGGGGAGAGAGCGGGCCCGACTGAAATGTATTCTCATTACAGTTCAGAGGCCTGCTTCTCCACCTCCGAGGGCTGGACGCCCAAATGAGCGCGGTAATACTCCGTGTCATAGTGTTGGCGCCTCTCGCTGCGCTTGAAGAAGCCACACTGAGGTTCGAAAGAAGGAAGTGAAAGAGAACAAGGAAGAAGTTCAGCAGTGAAAAGAGGACAAACTGTCACGTTTCCACCAACCAACAAACCAAAATGTTTTGTAACTATCAAAATCATAAAATGATCTTTTGGGTACTCTTCAGCTGCAAATTTCATAAAGTGGAATGACGGCTTTGAATAGTTATGCGGGAACTATATGATGATGTCATTACCCGCCAAAGTATGCAGACCAGCAGGGTGAGCAGAAGGATGCCTGCCAGGATGGCGATGAGAATGATCCACCAGGGGATTGAGTATTGATCCACTAGACCGGGCTCGGGATAGATCATCACTGGAACCTACACAACATAAAGACCAACTCGGATTGGACATCTCGTTCAGAGGCGATAATTCTGAAAAGAGCCAGCAACATCGAAATGGGACACCCTGTGGGGTGATTTTTTTTGTTGTTTTTTTTGTTTTTTGGGGTGCTTACGTAACATTAACCTGAATCCACACATTCAATTCTTTATTTATTTTTTTGGCAAGATTTTTTTTTTCCCCCATGTCGGTTTGTGTGTACATAAAACTTCATGGTGTGGGGTTTATATGAACCTATGCATGATTATAGACGTTACCTGTGCTGCAGCATCCCTGAGGAGCAGATGTTTAATGGTGGATTTGACGGTGATTTCTGCTCTGACCAGCAGCTCCAGAGCGCTAACAGTCGGGAACTCCTGCGAACACATGGCACTCGTATCATGAAAGAGCAAAGTGTTGAATTGATACGGGTTCTTGGTTGCGAAAACCTCCCCGTAAATTGTACCTCGATGAAAGTGCTGTTCCACAGCCTGCCGTGGATCTTGAGCACCGCCTGTCCGGAGAACCTGTGGAGGGGGCACTGCAAGAGCACGCACCGTGCTGACCCCAGGAGACAATCCTGTCACACCAACAAAAAATAAATAAAATCAATAATCGCACGGCGCACTCTACAAACACTTAGCTTAAAAGTCACCCAAATTGGGGTGAGATAGTCCAAGGTACAGCATAGTATTTTTTTTGTGTGCTGTGATGATTTACAGTATTCTGCCTCTCACCAGCTTGAGTGACTTGCGTCTCTCGGAAGCCGCCACAGCCGGAGCGGTTCGTTTCACGCTGCCGCTGCTCGTCTCCTGGCCTTCGAGATCCAGGTGGGAGCGGCGAACTCGCCCAGCCTGGTGACAAGCCGAGCAGACAAACAACACGAACACGAAAGCTTTCATGACACCACTCTACCTTTAAGTAGGAGTTTAGTTTGTCCTGTGCAGAAGTCAATTTGAACGAACAATTTGGCAAATAGTGAGCGAATCTTCAAAAAGATGATGCAAACTGTTTATGGAATTGATGTTCTCAGTCAAACTAAAAATAAATAAAGATATTTTTTTTTTTGTGCATTTAAATTGAATTTCCCCCCTGGCTTAATCCAACATATAATGAAAAACTAGTCACAGTGTGAAAATCCTTTAAGCAATAGATATTTGACCACAAATGGTGGCTCAACACAGACAGACAATATCACAATACGCTAAGTCATATATTCTTTATCCCCTGCCAAAAAACAACAACATAATATTATTGAAATTTATTAAGCCACAGAGATAACAAGGACATAATGGGGCCGATTCTTGGTTTGTCTGTATGACAGTATTTTATTTTCCTGCCCCCTGGTGGCCAAGGCGGGCAAACCAGAAGGAGCCGCACAAAGAATTGAATTGAGGCATGAAATCATTTTGCACAAATTTGAATGATTAACATTGTGTTTTAATGTAATACTTTTGTTCGATGTTGTTTTAAAGTACAACTTTATAAAGAACGCCATCCATTCAACTATTTTCTATTGCACTTGTCCTCATTAGGATTGTGGGTGAGCTGCAGCCTCGCCCAGTTGACTTTGTGTGAAAGGTGGGATACACCCCTGAATGGTTGCCAGCCAATCGCGAGGCATGTAATAGCCAAAAAAAAAACAACAACAACAACATTCACACCTCGTGACAATTTTAAGTCTCAAAGAAGCCAATCATGCAAATGTGAAAGGAAAAAAAAACCCCAAAGAAAAATCTGAACCATCTTGTAGCACATCCACTTTTGTGGTGCTCCACTCTACATGAAACATGAATTGAAGGACTTTCTCTCTTATCACACTCACCGTTTGATTGACAAGCTGCGCAGGTGAGGGACCATGCAGACTCAAAGGGTTCATCGCTTCTGCCGGAGTACAGTGGGATGCCAAATGCCCATCGAAGTTCATGCTGACTGGATACAGGAGCCACTTGCCATTGGCTAGCTCATAGGGCCACATAATGTTGAGGAAAGCGGAGCCAAGCGTTTGCAGAGCTTGTCCGGGATTGGGGCGGGGGGGCGGAGACATAGTCATTTCTGCAAATCTTTTAACCACACACCATAGGACTGTCATAGAACTGTTCTGTACAGTTGAACTAATTTTTCAAAATTGATATTTTTGAAACCTTTCAAATTGAAATTGCAACGTCGCCGATGTAACAGCCAATCAAAAATGCGCATGAGGTTTCACCCACAAAAACATTTTTTATTTCTCCTGTATTTAAGCTTAAGTGAGCCATTTAAATGCAGTACATGCCATATGCATTACACATAAACACTACCACTCTTTTGTGGCGACCCTCTTCTTTCTTGACAATCGCACCATGACTTCGTGGTTCAATAACAGTCACACAGTAGCCTACAATATACTGTGTGTGGAGCCTGAAAACCCGATACACAGGGTCACAGCTTTCACATCATATGTAGATGATTGAAAATCACTCACACCAGCCAGACTTCAGGCGGACGTGGTCTGAAAATATGAATTCGCTTAAAGTGGAAATGCCGACGTTCCTCACCACAAACTCAAAATCCACCGGGCTGCCGACGTCCTCCAGACTGCTCATGGCGCTCTCACCCTTAACATCACCGCTGAAGAATAGCTGGTGAGGACGAGCCAGCCTGCAGTAACACACAATCACATCAGCAGCAGGGACAGCTGGGCACACGCAAACACACCTTGGCATAGCTGAAACATGTTCATTGAGTTTATTTCAGCAAATAATAATGCAATATTCTTTCTCTATGGTTACCTGATAGCATTCTACCCACAATATTATCTTTATAAAAGCAGTTTGATTTTTGTTCCGTATCATCTCTTGTATTGGATCTCATGAAACTGATAGGGTGTACTTAATATTGTGGCCGGTGAGTGGAAAGTAAAAAGTGACTTACCCACTGACAGAAAGAGGGAGCTCTATTACAACTTTGGCCACTGCCGTGATTGGTGCCAGGTCAGGCTGCTCGCTGATGCTGTGGATGAATCGTGAATACAAATCATAAATTAATTATCGGCGACAGACAGTGTACTGTGTCGCCATTTTGAAAACGTATCAAGAGTACAAAAAAGGTACTTGCGTAGTCAGCTGGAGCTCGGCGGTCAACTCAGTGGTTTCGATGGTAATGTTCGCCGTGCTCAAGTTGATGGTGAATTTTAACTAAAAAAATGATTTGAACAGATGGATTCTTATTAGATGATACATTATTAATACATATTTTTCTACACTAGGAGTTTGTGTGGTTGTAATAGTATTGTTCTGTTGAATGAGATGTTTTTAAACTCTTTATTATTATTATGATTATTATTATTATTATTATTACTACAAAAATATTTTTAAATAATATATAATACTCAAAGTGAATATTGCATGTCATCACATTGAAAGAAATATTGGAACAAATCTACAATAAAACCGCTATTATACTATTCTAACATACAGTACATTACAATAACAAAAATACAGGGTGTATGTTTATTCCTTTATTTATTTTTATTGCTAGTTAATTAGTCAGTCAGTCAGTCAGTTAGTTAATTAGTTATTTTACAAAACTGAACAGGAGTGATTGAAAGTATTTTACTTTTTTTTCCCTTCCAGCTAACCAGAAATCACTTTAATCATATTGAGCAGTGATTTAAATTTATATATACTAACTTTTAACCATTTTGCAGAATTT
>NW_017805625.1:7224123-7233698 GCF_001891065.2 Hippocampus comes | reverse complement strand
GCGGAGTGGCAGGGCCCATTCATATTTGGGCTACCAGTTGCTAGGTAGCAGCCAGCACCATTCACACTATCCACTCTCACGCATGCATGTTTTGTACCGACACACTAACCTTGGCAGAGGGGTGAACAGGTCAGAGGTGAGAGGCCGCGTTCCAAAGCGGTAGCTCAGCTTCAGGTTGCTCTGGCATATTTTGTCCTGGCCGCATCCCTCGCGCAGGAAGTTCACCTTTAAATAGGGAAGAAGCCACGGTGGTGAGTAGATAGTGAAAGTGCAAATTAAATAAATCACCCCAGACCTGTACTGCTCCAATTATGACTTTTAATAGTAAATTGATTGCGTAGAGTGGTAGTAGTAAATTAATAAAGCTGACAGACCTCCGAGTGCAGCGTGTTGGAAGGTGACACGTTGAGCACAGGACCCAGTTTCTCCAGTCTGTTGGCTGAGTGTCTGCGCGGGGGCACAGGTTTGATGGTGTGGGTGATGGCCAATGAGATCGGCCGCAGTTTGTCCCTGATGTTCTCCTGCATGGAGGGAGGAGTTCGTAAATGTTTCGGAATCACAATGACAGCGCTAGTGGTCACTGCAAATGTTGCGACGATTATCCGTGTCATCAACTGTCATTGTAACTGGTCACTTTAGCTTCAATTGGTGACTGTATAAAGGTTGAAATGAAAACCATGCACACGCCCATTCATACCGTCACTGAGTGGGAACTGAACATGGATTAGAAAACGGATGGATGGTTGACTCTTTTCAAATGGCCGATATACACATAATGCTATGAAATCAACTGTCATTGTAACTGGTCACTTTAGCTTCAGTCGATGACTGATTGAATAAAGGTTGAAATGAAAACCAGTCACACTCCCATTCATTTCCCCAATGAGTGGGAACTAAATATGGATTAGAAAATGGATGGATGATTGACTCATACACATAACGCTATGAAATGTTATGTTGTGCTAACCAGCATGCCGGTTCTCAAGTTAAATCTTACTGACATGAAGTTGGAAAGTAGCGGTGGTGCATGCCGGGTGTTTCTGACGATGCAGATCCACCTCCTCCGTCTGCATGTACTCTGGCTCCAGGGAACTCTGGCCCAGGAAGCTGACACGGTGGGGGAGGCCCAGCTTCCTACGCTCTGAGTCGGCTTCAAAGCGTATCACCAGGGCTTGAAGGTGCATGGTGCGCAGCAATGGGGAAGGATTTACATGCGGAAATGTCAGGAAGCACGCAAGGGTATCAGGATTTCACATTATCAATTCGGCACTTGATTTTTTTTACTCACTTATATGTGGTGAGTAGTGCACTGGGTGGGCTGCGTAGACAAAGCAGGCCTTGACCTCGATGCTAAAATGGAAGAGTGGCAGGGGAGAGCAAACAGATCAGCAAACACACGAGAATCTAAAGTTATATTATTGCTCGGAAATGCTCTTACCAAACTCCATCTCGGCCCTTACAGTTAGGCTGGGTCAGATCAATGTATTGTGGGTCAATAGCTATTTCCCGAATCACGTGAATGACTGGGTGAGACCTTTGCGGACAAAAAGGAAAGATCAGAGGAATGTGAAAAGAAGACTCACCAATTACGCTTTTTATACCTGAAGAGCACCACTGAATTATTGAGCGAGCCCACGGCGAGGTCTGGATAGTGGTTCTCATCCACATCCAAGCCACCTGAGATGGAGTATCCAAACCGCCTCACCTCAAAGTCTCGACCATCCAGCACCTAAATAGTCACAGGGAATAAACAATGACCTGTTCACTTCCACTCCTTAATTTTTTTTTTTTTTTTACATCTTTTAAAAAAAAAAAAAAACTCACCTGAGCGGGTTTGGTTTCAATTCCTGCATCCGAGCCTCGATAGATGAACACCTTGCCGTCCCCGTCGAACGGAGCTCCAACAGCGATGTCTGGACCAGGGTTACAACAGTTATGAGTTTTTCATTCGAGTTTTTTTTCTTTCAGTTTGACTTTTGCTTTTTAAGTTCAGTTGGTTTTATTTATTTTTTATAGCAGGAGGTTATTTTTGGAACGTAACCCCCGTGATAAATGAGCGACCACGGTACAGCAAAAATGAAATAAATACATTTTAAAGCATGTGTATGATATTAATTGACAAAGATGAATGCCAAGGACATTGTCACTATAATTATATTTAGTTTTGGTTCGTTTTATAAACATAGCATGTCATTTCAGATAGTTTGCATTGTTTTAAAATAATTTTTTGTTTTTATCTTATTTCTTTTTTTTAAGTTTAGTTTTTTGGTTTTTGGGTTTTTTTGGTTAGTTTACTTTGACTAATATCTTGGTCTGCACTTCCCTTTATGCAAGTCACTGTTTTTCTGGGGATTTTTTTTTTCACGTATAAAGATGGGTTCTCAAACTTTTTGGGTTCAGGGAACTTTGCAGGGGGACAGTTTTCCAACGACCCTCTCAGAAATCCAACAGCAATTACCAGTAAACAAAACGTCCACATACTCCTCCAAAATGCTCTTGTCTGTATAAAGCTGCCTTTTTTTGAGTAGTCGTAATTTCACAATAACAAATTCATAGGTATAGAGAAAAAAAACTTCTAAAGTTATGAACATACAGTTATATAGGTTAGGTAGGAGTAATCGGTTTAATATGTTTCACGCAGGTTTGACAAACGTTACACAAAAGGACTCTGGCATGTGTCGAATCTTGACGCAAATAAAAAAGTCAAGCCAGTTAGAAGGAAATTATTAAACACATACAACTCTTGGTTCAGTTGTAAAAGGAGACTTGGTCATTTGCAGTAACGTCATGTTTTCTGCTGTGATAAAAAAAACGAAACAAAAAAAAATACCTCATGCTTGTCTGAAAATACAAGAGCGTAAATTCAACATAAGACTCTGAATGCATTTCTGTTTACCCCGACGACGTTTGACTCTCACCTCCATATCCATCCTGGTCCAGATCGCCGATGTTGTTGACCGTCATGCCAAACATGGAGTCATACGTCCCATTGAGACGGATGGGCCGGGCCTGATCGTCCCAGTGACCGAACGGGTTCAGGTATACGTAGACAGCACCGCCGATCTCTGCCTTACGGTCAAAGAAATTGGGCGCTCCCACAATCAGGTCGGTCCAGCTAAGGAGAGGAACAATTACTAAATAACCTTTCAAGACACGGTTATGGAGTAGCATTGATCACCTAGTTTCCATCAAGGAGTTTGGTTCAGTTTGGTTCCATACTTGAATCTCACTCTGGGTTTGTTTTTCAAGGCTTTTGTGTAGAACCTCACTGTCATATTGTCATGCTATGACACTTTTGTCATGCTTTTTTTGTTCTCAGATAGTCACCTGTATTTGTTTCGCATCAGGGTTTTCCACATCCCAGTTTTACCTTCCTGGACTGAACTGTCACATTTGGTGGAAATTGAAGTACGCAAGACACCCGCGTCCCCTCTTTCCTCACCCATCATTGTTGAGATCAGTGGTCGCCACGGAGTAGCCGAAGGAAGATGCCAGCTCCTCTCCCCAGAAAATGTGCTCGGGCACCAGCCGGTAAACGTTGTCTTTGCGTAGCAGCACCACGGCCCCCGTGTGATTTGCCCGCGGTGCACCCGCCACAAAGGTCAACTCCCCAAGGCTCATTATTCCCATGGCCGAGTCGACAGAGAAGCCTGGCCAAGGAGGCGAAAGGGGGTAGTTAGACTCAGGCTTTAGTAGTATTGACCATGGGGGGGCTGCTCTATTCTCATCTTCTGACTAATGAAATGTATGCCTAAAGTGACTATTGATTTTATGCCCAACCCCAGATGGGGCTTGCTAGTGCTCGTCGCTCCGCCAGTATGTGGGGTGATCTATGGAGCTTCATCTCATGTCTCGTGAGGTCTGCATCGCTTACTTTTAGTCAAGGCATGTAAACATTGTGACGAGACATTAACCAGATTTATAGCCTTGAGTAGGGATTCCTAAACTGAGGCGAGTACTCTCTGGGGCATTTGTGACATTAATGGTCGAATAATGACACATATGGATTGCCCCCATAATAATGGGCTTTGTTTTGATGACTGGGTGCTCCAACTTTTGAAAACTGTGGCGCACCCACATGGTGGATGGGCTACAGTGACAATACAATAATAACTCAATTAGTTTTGTGTGTGTGCGTGTGTGTGTGTGTGTGTGTGTGTGTATACAGTGTAGAAGTACTGATTGTGGCAGGTGTCAAAGAGTAAGTGTGGTGTGTTTGGGTCAAAGCAACAACAAAAAACAAAACAGATCATAAACTATCTAAACAGAAGCAGGCACATGCATTTGTTGCAACATGCTCGGGGTGTGAGTGACAAAAGTGGGGACGGTCTGTCTCACACTTAACATGTGGTTTAGAAAAACAAAAAAAAAAGGAGGTGACAAGGCCAGGACAAACAGCGAGCAGCTCTAAGGACAGCAGGTGAAGAATGTCTGCAGTGTAAAACATAAAAGCGGGGTCACAGGGGCCACTTTGGCCACACATAGTGGTTACAAGTTCAAACGCAAATTATCGGTAATAGAATCTAGATCCACTTGGGAGACGGTAAGCAATAATAATCAAATAAGATACAAATAAAACATTGTTTCTGATATTTTAGCCAAGCGGTTTTTCTGAGCATATAGTATTTAATTGCACATATAATTGTTAAATTTACAAATGTATCACTATATCTTTTTAGAAAAAATGTTATTTTTTAAATTCCAAACATGTTCCGTTTTGGTCATTTTACGATCAGAATTGTTAAAAAAACATTCCAATTTTATTTCAATTTTTCACGATTGACATTTCTTACTAAATTCTCCTAAGAACAGACTTTGTTCCTCAGGCATGCAGTTGTGTCATTTCATCTTGTGAGGATCAATGGAGGTCATGTGAGTTATTAAAAAAAAAAAATCAAGGCTAAACTGTCACATGGGAATTAGTGTTGTCAAGGGAACGGCAAAATAAGGAGTGGGGCGAAAGGATGAACAGGCCTGGAAGGTATGTGAATTAAGAGATTTACGGGAGATCCACGCAGTCACTGAGACGAGAGAACACCGCAATCCAACGTTAACGATGAAAAGGTCCCGTTCAGTCAACAATGGGTCATTCAGCTTAAACACGACATAGGCAAAAAAATACCTCAAAAGAAGGTGATGCACTTAAAAAACACCTGATAGCTCAACCCTTGTTAGTGAACACACTACAAAAAAACCCAACACAGATTTGGAAAACGCAGACTTGAGATGACAAAGACCTACAGACACAAGAGACAAACTCACTGTTGCTCCAAGAGACAACCACCGAGTGATGGTGCAATGCAGCGAATGTTGTTGAAGGTTCCCTCCTGATTCAAATGATCAGGATCATGATTAGGCTTCTGCAGAGCTTACTGATGAGCTGATCATTTGAATCAGTTGTGTTCGAGGAAGGAAATATCCAAAACAGGAAGGAGAATCGCCCTCGAGAATAGAGTGTTGCCCACCCCTGGTGTGGTGGTTCATTCATGTGACTTCAGTATAGGGCATGGGCTTCATTTTCGAAACTTCATCTGGATAGATCGAATCAGACATGATGAGTGGAATAGAAATGAATGGCTGGATAGTTACAACTTTGATTTTTTGGGGGGTGGTTGTCTCTTAACAGTAAAAGGGACAAAGTCCAACACAGATCAAAATCCGGACTGCAGAGAGGATTAACACCAAGAAGAAGAAAATTGATTTTAGGGCTACTTCTATGTCAGAAAAGGCCAATCAGGTCCAAAAAAACAACACATCACACCTACAAACCTAAGTAGCTATTATGGGTTACATCCTCAAAGGCTGTGGGCTTCTTGGAGGGCTCCAGAGTTTTGTACAGCAGTGCGTCTTCAACCGGGCTAGCCATGAACAAGAGCCCTATGGCCCAAGACAGGAAAGGAAAGGAGGTAGAGGGACCAGTGCAGGTAGGGTGACAGGGTGGTGAAATGTGAGGGAGGTAAGGCGGGTGATGGAGAAAAAGAAAGGGGGAGAGGAGGGTGCAGGTGAGACAAGCCGTGATCGATTGATGCTGTGTTTTGGTGGGTGGGTGGCAGCAGTTTTCTCTTGCAGAAACCTCCCCGGCTCGAGTGACAGCCCTCTGGGTTCAGAGTGTACCCTGACGTCTCAAGGCCGTCATCGGATCATTTGGAACCAAATATAATTTCCGGTCCAGAAACTCCAGACACCAAATCCCAGCTATGAATGAGTTGAAAATCTCAAGGTTTCTGGCCATGCAGGAATAGATGGAGTCACTGCTCGAGTTGCAGCCTGGGGCTATATCTGAGAGCTGGGGGGTACAGTCTGAGCCCTGGTCGCCGTCCTCCGCCAGACCCTCGCTTCCGCTCCAGCAGTGAGCAGGGAGGGCGACTCCTACCCAGGTAACTGTGGTAGGGCACAGGGATGAGCCGGGCATTAAGCTGTTTCTGATCCGCCACCTCGTAGGGTCCGTCATCATAGAAACCAAGGTCGAGCAGCGTCTGATTAAGCAGCTGCACGCGCATTTCACCTGAAATGGAAACGTGTGAGGCCACAACATAGCCATAAGAAACATTTGTACCCTCCCAACACACTGGTGGGATAACCATCTTGACGACAACACTTCAGACAACCTCAGACGAGCACGAAATGCAACATACTTTGACTTGTACTATTCTGCAGTATTCGTCCCTTGTGCTGCTGCTCTGGGTCCAATTGTAAGATCGTATCATCAGTCAATTTATTTTTTATCATGTGATTCTGGTAAATAGTGGAAAGCTGAGCATACACTGTGTGTTAGTCGCGTATAGAATGGGGCGTACAAAAAATGATGGCTATCTGGCAACTGGCCGTATAGCCAGATGGATTTCCAGTCAGAAATTCTGGGGTGATCTTGCAACAGTTCAATCAAAGTTACGACTAGATGAAAGTAGCGTATCGGGTGTCTGTCATCATAAGTGCGTTGGAATCGGCTCCTGCTCACCTCGTAACCCTGAATATGATAAGTACCGGTAGTAGAAAAAGGATGGCTGGATGGATCTGATTCTGAAGACCCTCGTCACAATCAAACTATATGAGATCACTTCTTAGCTGTGAGGAAAATCATTTACAGATGGTGTGAGATAGAAAAAGAAATCAGGGACATGGAGAAGACCTCAGAGATGTGCCCTGAGACTTTTTCCTTACCTGCGCAAAGTGAATGCACATAATGCTAAAATTGCGAGAACACTCCGTTGATGGAAGACTGAGGACAAGTTTACTTTCCAGTTGACATTTTGTGGGTCAAGAAGACCCAACCATTTTATATTTACCACTGCAAGAACTTTGGTTTGATGGGAGACTTCAGACATTTCCTCTTTGCAATTGGCAGATGGTTTGTCATCCGCATGACTAATTTTCATCAACATTTATCGACAGCACTGAAAATTTAGAAACAAGTTGTCAGTTTACCATCTTGACCGTTTTCTGTTTTTTTCTCATGTACATTTACCGACTAAACAAGGAGAAAGAGTCTGCAAAGGCTCGAGTTCAACTCTTTCATAGCGGCATCTTCATCGCAACAGGCCACCGTACCTTTCCAGTTGTACGTGCCCGGGGCCCCAAACAAGATGAAGTTGTTGTCTGGGGTGAAACTGACGGAAAGACCCTGCTGACAGAAGCCAAACTGCTCGTGACCCTGCGGCCGACCCTCACAGAACTTCCATTCTCCTCCGTCCAGGTCGTCTCGCTCCGTCAGGTCTTCACTCAGGACGTAGCAGCGTCCAATGGGATCGCGCGTCTCGGAGGGTTGGTGCACGCGCTGCCTGAGCTCGTACAAGTGAGCGCAGGTCTGCATAGAGATAGTAACCAACCATTGTGCTATGACAGAACATGTTTTTTTAAAATCAAGAGATCCTGACACGGCCTTACTTACCACCACCTTCCCTCCAATGCCTTGGCTCTTGACAGTCACTCCCAGCCACTGGTTGTCTTTGTTCTCTTTATTTAGACTCACTGAAGGAGAAGAACGGAAAAAATAAGTCTTGGATCTGGTCCTTGTGGCAAGGTGGCCCATACGCCTCAAATTTCTAAAACACGCCCCTTTAGGTTAATGGAACCAGGAATGTTATTTGTTACTTTGATACAGTTTCACTCTATCAGATGTGACTCAATGGAATTATGCGCACACTTTAAAATGAATCAGAACTTACCTTCGCCATCAATGTCCACCCTCTCACAGTCATATTCCTCAGGCGTGATAGGACACTTGAACAAAGCACCCGGTCGACTACCGCGCAATAAACCCTGGCCGGCAGCCTGTGGCGCCCCCACCAGGATCCTAAAGAAACACAAATTTAAGCGTTACTATGATGGATGACCCCAGGATGAATCGATCCACGTATCGAGGATGAATCCAATCTACAAATGTTGGTCAGTCTACAGATCAGTCATTAGACGTAGCACCACCAGTTAATGTGTGAGATCTAAGGATGCTTGCATTGTTCAAGGAATCATTGACACTGATATTTTGACCTCTGTGTACATTTAATACTCCAATCCCGAACAGAATCACGTCAGTCACAGGACAACATGAAGAAACTAAAACTGCAACCTGCACTAGTAGGAGACACAAAACATGGTTTCATATTATCTTGACTGGGGTACAGCGCTGCGTGGGCTCTATCTCGTTTGCTTTGGTTCTCAACACTTGGCCAACACTACGTGAAGGCGAGCAAAAGCCTTTATTCTCACTGAGCTGGGTGCTGATATTTGGGGGGGGTGGCAGAGCCGCTGCCCTCTGCCTTATTAGGAGCGCAGATTCTTAGGCTTGCCGGCTATTTTAAAAACTGAATGTTGGGCCACATTCCAGCCAACGCTGTCAGCCATGGCGGATGCATGGAAGTAAGTCGCAAGACACAGATGGGAAGTGGGGGGGAGAAAGTAGGGAAAGTAATGAGGGAAAGTTAAAATAGGACAAGTAAAAATAGTTAGCCTCAAGGATCAGCTTTTGTTTTCGGCTTAGTCAAGCATGTGTGACTGAATTGCTCTCTTCGGTCAGAGGATGGTTCCGTAGTAAATGAGTAAATTTAAACAGTTAATTAACAATTCATTTTAATCCGACACTTCACAAACTACATTTATGTTGAGTTTCAACAGTAATTTGTGACGATGATAGCATTAGCAAGTTAGCCTTTCATGGTAGGCGCTGCTGTTTTGGTAAGCAGTAGAGTTTCTGTGGGCTGAACAGTTAACGCTTAAATGTCCATGTATCAACAATTGTGTACAACGAATGAAGATCATTGCAGCAGCTGTACTACTTATTTTTTCCGACCGCATCCGCCTTAAGGAGGGATCTATTTTTATGTGTCTAACATTGATATGATTCCACAATTCCATGTAGTGCAGCCTTTTGCACACCGTTATTCTTCATTGTTCAGTGATGATAGTCAAAGTCTCTTTGTCATTTTCAATTGCCAGCTCATCTTTCAGCAAACCCACATGACATGCACTACTAAGCTTTGTGGGATTTGTCTGTGTGTGTGTGTGTGTGTGTGTGTGTGTGTGTGTGTGTGTGTGTGTGTGTGTGTGTGTGTGTGTGGGTGTGTGTGTGCGCGCACACA
>NW_017805625.1:7202066-7222934 GCF_001891065.2 Hippocampus comes | reverse complement strand
GTGTGTGTGTGTGTGTGTGTGTGTGTGCGCGCCCATATGCATGCATGTGTGTGTATTAGTGGTGTCACATAAATAAAATTAGCCCCCCCACACCCCCGCACACATTGTTAGCATGGCCACACTGTACTGTACACTGCCGTCATGACACCCTGAGATCATATCAGGCAGTTGAGTGTGATGTTGGGTTTTGTTTAAAAAAATCCACATGAACTGTCCACATTACATAGCAGAAAACTCAGCATATGACAATTAATCCACTAAGGGATTACATAAATACCTGCGCTAGGTACCACTTCTTATGGAATTGTGCAGACAAGCTGAATGCTCACTGATTTCGCCTGAAAGTAGTTCATGCACAGGTCAAACGAACCAAAAATGGCCATATCCTTTGTCTGCTCACTGACAGAGTGTTAGGTGTTCTTTTTTTTTTGTTGCCAGGATAACAGCAAATATCACATTTCTCATAATTTTTCATAATACGACAACTACCAGTATTTGCTACATAGTCATTAGTAGTTGTTGGCATTTATATGAAAAAGCTGATTGGTGGAGGTTTTTTTGTTTAACATGTTTAAAATAAAACTTCACAATTAAAATTATGTCCAAACATGAATGATTTTCCATTTATAGAACAGTAATCATTTATTCAACAAAAAAATTGAATTGTGAGAATGCATATGCCAAATATAAAATTGTATAAAAAAAAAAATCACAATTTTTTTACTGTACGAGAGTAAAGTGTCATTGCACATCCACAACAGTAGGTGGCATAAAACAGAACATTTGTGACATCTGGTGTGGCACACGCACTTTAGCCTCTAATAGTGAGTCACATTGTTGGTATGCTATCGAACAGTACAACAGGTATCAACTGAACAGCTGCTAATAATGCTTTGTTATCATTTACCAGACTGGAAGACAAACACTGTGCACTGATAACAAGATTTGTCACCTAAATTAAGTTGGCGTTAAACCGATGAAGACCAGACTATGACCAAACATATGCCAACAACAAGCGGTCAATCACTTATCAAAAACTGACACTAATAGCAATTAGCTATATGAAGATGAAGGGTTTTTTTCTTAGAACATAAACAGCAACAGATTAGACTTCTGGCTGAAACAGCAAAACATACCAGAAACGTGCGCTTGCCACATTGTTCATTGACCCTAACCCTAACGCGCCCAGTGCAGTCCAAGGAGTCACATTTCTGCACACAACAGAGTTCAACATCACTTGCCTTTGCATACATACTGTAAATGTACCTATAATTATGATTTTGCTCAAATGGACTGGTTATATATATTGGAAACATTTAACCCAGGGTCCAATAATAATGAGGGGGGGCTCAGAGGTGCCTGTGTTGAGCACATCTGCCCATCGGTGTGAAGTAGCAAACAGGTCTCTCACTAAAAGTCCACTGGCGATGAGGATAAGTGGCAGAAAATGGATGGATGGGTACCTTATTTCTAACAGCACAAACTCTTCGATATCTTTTCCAACCATAATATTCCACGATTGGACCATGGACGACCATCCAATTTTGTGAAACATTAGTTGCACACTCAACATTTTCTCCACGATTTCAGATTGATGAACCACCTAATCTCTCCTCCCACACTTAACATGTTGGGTGGACAACATACTTTGGAAGGCAGCTTTGGAGAATCAGCAGGGGGGCCAGGGGCTCATCCTCTTATTGTCCCGAGCTAAGACTGTGACCTCTGATCTGGATGCACAAACACACATTTGCAAAAGGCCAACATGGGCAGCCGCGCAGACATTACTATGTGCCTGAATCTTTATCCACCCGTGTGCATAGCTGACAGCAAAAATCTACCTACCCTAACTGTCTAAACGAGGGCTTAGTATCCGGACCACCTGCCTGTCTTTAAAACGATCGTTTTCGGGGAAATCTCGCCACGGAAAGCAACAGCTGAGAATGATGTGCTGTGAATCATGATTTGTGCCACCATGAGCCAAAGAAAGAGGGCATAGCTAATGCATAAAAAAGTGGGGAAAGAGAGTGACAGAGACAGCTGGCAGTCCATGCGAAAACCCCTTCGGGACGTTGTGGTTCAGTGCCAGGGGAGGTGATTCAACACAATGATTTGTTTCAAATGAAGTTTTAGAAAAGAAAAAAAAAGTTTAGCCGACTGCAAAATTCCCTCAGAAAATGTGTCTCATGATCCAGATATTGATTACAGCACCATTGGGAAACGTGGTTAAGATTTGAAGACAACTTTTCACCTCTGAGCCTCATCTTACATTTCCATCATGTGGAGATGATATGGTGTGAACATCAGTTTTCACTTCAAGATACTTCCTTGATACCAATTATGACTTTACCATGAGACATGGCTCTGGTGGGATCTTTAGGGCATCTAAGACTATTTAGGCGAATAGGTGAGGATAGCTTCCACAGAAAAAGAACTGGACATCCACCACCTTCAACTGAAATAACTGAACAAGTTTGAAAAACATCCCAGAGGAGCCTCCGAATAGCAATTAGAAGAGCCAGTTGAGAGCTTCCGCCTGACACAGACAATACACGTACATGCAGTGGGAGCGGGTGGCTCACATGGTAGAGTGGCTGTCTCCTAACCCGACGGTAGAAGATTCGTTCCTCAATCCTTGAGTGACTTCATTTTCATAAACTAATACTATGCAAGTAAAATGTATTCAAAATCTGTCTTTGTAAAATTCAGAGTAAAAAAATTTGACTTTGCATTCACTCATTTTTACAATACTAACCATGCTAAAATCACTTGCTTTTTTTTTTTTTTTTTTGGTACTATATGAGACAAGTGACCCCGTCACATACATCTTACCCCTCACCAGCTGGCCATCTAACCATGCTAAAATCACTTGCTTTTTTTTTTTTTGGTACGATATGAGACAAGTGACCCCGTCACATACATCTTGAAGGAGCCTCGTACCCCTCACCAGCTGGCCTACAGCTATTGATCAACATGTGAATGACCATTTCCAACGCATAGATGAGGTAATAATTGGCCCTTTAGAAACATTTCACATCTGTTCTGGAAGATCCATTGCCATTCTCCTCCTTATCAATCAATTGATCCATCCATTTAAAAGTTTACCTACTGGGACTGTAAAATATACTGGTAGGCACGTCTTGGACCTACGATGGATGGCAGCTATCCATCTATATATTTTTCATTCATTTCCAACACGCTTGTCTTCTTTAGGGTTGTGAGCCTGGTGAAGTCTATCCCCTGGTGATCACACCTGACTGGTGTCCAGTCTTAAAGACAAAGAGAAAAAGAAAACACTGACACTCAGAACTGGACAATTCAGTCTTGGTTCAATCTGACATGGCGGGTGGATGCTCGAGTATCCTGGAGAAAATGGGGAGAATTTACAAAATCCACACAGAAGACCGGTACTGGGATTCAACCTACGAACCTCAGAAGAGTCAGCAGACGTGCTAACCCACTAGTACTAACCACACAGCTACAATTTCACCTATTAACTATAATTTATGCTCCAAGTTAGAGGCACACACCAATCGTGAATGATATCATGGAATGGATATGGAACGAAAAGCTTTTGTTTAAGCTAACACAAACATGTCTCTTAATATTGGATCAACATCACTTTTTGTTAAAAAAAAAAAAGTAATTGTGGTTAACTTTCTTTTCTTTTGTTGTGTGATGGATCCACAGTAATAGAAAAAAAACAAATCCAAAAGGAACCTTTATTATTAGTTGGACTGCAAGACAAACCCGTCAAATAAAATGGTTTAATATCCTGGTTGATCCGTGACAGCTACTGTATCGAGATGCTATCATCTGATTGATTCAACCGAAAGCACGTACACGTGCGCGCACACATTTAATCAAAAGGTGAGGCCGGTCATGGCTTATTCATCCCCACGGCTCCTGTTTGTGTTCAACCCTCCCCCACGTTACTGCCAGGGTTGACCTCTCGCTTTCTCCTCGAACAACCTTGATGACACTTGAATAATTAAACACTAAAAACAAACGTGTCACCGACGATCTCGACGTGGAAAGGATGCCGTGTTTTCCTGCTCTCAGTGCGGCTGAAGTTGTGTTTTTTCTTGCTGACGGTGCACATTGTCCCCGCTCTCACTCGGCTAATATTCCTGAAAGCTTTCGGGCCTGGCACCAACGCTTCCCGCCGAGCTTTTGTCCGGGTCATGGCAGACCGGCGGATTGCTAAATGGACAGCCAGCGAAGACTGTTCATGGTGAGAGTCTAATAAATCCTTACTCCTTGTAGGTAAGCAGTGGGAAAAACGGGGGACTTGGATGCGCTGCCAAGGCTTTCACGTGAATGGGCTGCAGGAGATTTAATGACAAGAGTTACTGTAGACAGATCATGAATTGAGTTTGGCGATGGGGGAGAAAGTAGGGGAGGCCATTCTTAACCCATGACGGAGGAAGGCAAAGAGGTGAGGGGCCTTCTTTTATTGTGCCTTTGTGATGCAAATCAACAAGTCCGTTTTGTGCGTGACAGAATGGTGCAGGGACATTGTGACATACATTTAAAGGGATGTCAAACTCATTCTAATCACAGGCCACATTGTAGTTATGGTTTCCTTCAGTCATGACTCTGACGCCATATAAATGTATAATTGCCTAATCAACTAAATTTAGAAGTTAATTTAGTTTTAATTCCTTCTGTCATTTTTCTCCAATATGCCAACAATTTATAACACCACTGTCATCCGTCGGGATGATGCCTAGAGTTGGAAATGACTTCCTTGAATACAAAAGATGACCTAAAGGGTTGAGAGGATAAAGAGGAAGCACAATAGATGTCTTTGAAGGCCGCATAGGCTAAACAGCACTGATGATTTGTGAGCTGCAGAAAGACACTGCATCACCCGTGCTAGACTTTCAACTAAACACCGAGGCAGGAAAAAGGATGCAGCACTTCCATTGGATTGGGTCCAGCATATAAACTGATGTGGTGGCAGTGAGCCAAACACATCGACCAAGAAGGCGACATGCTTTGGCAACATGGATGGATAACACCAGTAAAACGTGAGTGCTTCATATAGAGTGTAAGTGCTTGATTGCATTAAATGAAAGCAAGATTGCCACACCACTGCAGTTGGAACATTAGAGCTACATGACTTTCATCAATTACGTTAAACACAGGGCAGTTTGGTGGCTTCGTGATAAGCATGTCTGCCGCAAAGTTCTGAGATTTGGGCCTTCCGTTGAGGAGTTTGCGTGATTTCGCCAAGTACATGGAGGTGTGAATGGGATGCGGTTTCTGCAGACGATGCGCCATTTTTACTTTAAATGGAATCAATTATTTATGTATTAATTTTAATTTATTCAATCTTTATTTTTAATTTTAAGGAGTTATATTTACTCTCGTTTTCCTGGATGATCTACAGTACGTCCCTACCCTCACGCATAGTCACAAGCTGTGGTTCATGACCGATACAAGCGGCTGAAATGAGTTTCCTCCACAGGGTGCCCGGGCTCTCCCTGAGAGATAGGTTGAGAAGAGTCGAGCCACTGCTCCTCCACATTGGAAAGAGCCATATGAGGTGGCTCAGGCATCTAGCGAGTCGGATTGCCTCCTGGATGCTTCTGGGCACGTCCGATGGGGAGGAAGCCACTGAGAATACTCAAATTACGCTGGCAAATGTCTCCTGGCTGGCCTAGGAAGATCTCGGGATTCCTCAGGAAGAGCTAGATGAAGTGGCTGGGGAGAGGCAAGTCTGGGCTTTAAAATGTTATCATTTTTTAAATTATGATTTCATTTTTTTTCAATTATATATTTTTTCCATTTTAAAATATTGTAATTTTTATTTTCTGTTTAAATAGTTATGAATGTGTATTTTAAAATATGCATTGACATTATTTTAAAATATGTATATTTGAAATATTCATATTTGTAATTATTTTGATCTTTTGTTTTTTTCATTCATTTTCCCTTTTTATTTTAAATTTGAAGTTATCATCAGTATTTTTACTTTAAATTACTTTTTATTTTTATCTGAATATTTTTAAATATATCTTTAACTTTATTTATTTTTATTTTTTGTTTTGTTTATTGTAGTGGCTGTATTTTAATCTTTATTTTGTTCACAAATGTTTTCAATTTGATATACGGTTCTTCATTTGCAAATATATTTTACTTTATCTTTGTTTTCATTTTTTAAGAAGATGAATTTTATTCCTATTTCTTTAATCGGCACCTTCTAACCACATCTTGCTTTTTTGTGTGTTCCCAACCAACCCGCTAACCAAATAATATTACATGACAGTACAAGCATTATGCAGTATACTGTTGTCCTCATTGCTCAAGTGTTAAAATGAGACTCTCAATACAGGTCGTGTTGAAAATCGGACAAAGTCCGATGTTGAATTTGCTGTTGTGAGTGACAGCTGGGGGCTTGAACACGGGGAGTTTCCTGTCTTCCCCATGTGCTCAACTATTAGTGGAAGCACTTGTCATTTCAGTATAAATAGCAGTTGCACACATAACTCCCACTCAAATGCCCCCGTCGTCTGTACGACAGTAGCGGCGGCAGCAGCAGATTGTCAAACTGCTCTGAGATGCCAGCAGCCCTCCGCGTCCAAGTCCAAGTAACAGAAGCAAGTGCTTGTGCGCACACTGAGGAGATTGTGTGTGGCGTGACACAAAGACACTACAGTAGCTCACTGCACCAACCGCAAGAAGCTGGGCATCAGCGTGGGCTTCAAGATGCCTTCTGCTGATGGCCGTCTTTCACAAAGCTGCTTTGATTTTTACAAACCGTCTTTGTGCCTCCAATTAATGATGCTAACGTCTGCACGGAAACTAAGACCACCTGATTTACACTTCACCAGTGACGGGGTGTGTACACGTGAGGGCACAGCATTTGATGCTTAGGATTTGCAGTTTTATAAGGATATTTGCACGAACGCCTACTCTAGGGGTTCTGTGTTTTCCAGACTTTTTTTCTTCATTGGGGTACAGGATATATTCAAGGGACTGCCACTATTTCAGGAAATACAGTGCGTCTAATAAAGGATTGGTTGGTTTTCTGTGAGGTAGTAAGTTTTTAATAACTTTGTGTTACTCACTGCTTACATCAGGGCCAAGTAGGTGCTGGGATCTTTGGTGAAAAAAAATCTTGCTATGTGACACTGACTTTTCAATGCTCATTCGTGCTATGTGCAAGTCTGGAGTGCAACAGCAATGATCTGTCAGAATGTTTCGGGTTGTATTGGATCATGTGAATCTAATGAATTGTCTGGAACTTCAAAGGAGTTATCATCATATCACAATCAGCAATTGCAATGCAGGGCAGTGTGACCTCAGGCAAGAGTCGCACACAAAAAGCTCTGCCGCATTCAAAGAACAGATGCGTCACTGTAGCATCTGATTACAGCACTTTGGGGCAAGATGTCTCATCATGGCACATTTTAGAACGCGTCATCTGAACCGCTTAATGGAAATGTATTATTCATACAGGAGAGTCAGTTTCCCTACATTTGTTTGATGAATAATAAAGGTTGCTTTCAGGATCAAATCTATTCAGCTGATGCTGAGGTTGTGATACTGATATCTTCATTTCTGGGAAATGGACCCATAATGCGGCATGTACCTTTGATATGTTTACTTTTAGGCCATTCTGTTTTGAGATATTGCACCTTTCGTAAACTTTTTCCAACATTCAAATGAGTGCGGCATTTGAATGTTGGAAAAAGTTTCCGAAAGGTGCCTACTAACCCAACATTTCATTTTAATCATGCAAACATTTTTATGTTTACACACTAAGTAGGGGGGGGGGGGGAACAATGTAAATGTGCGTGTTATTATAGCATCCCTCCATTACATTTTTAATGTACTTTTAACTGTATTCACAGTTTAGGAATTCTTGTTTTACTCTAATCATTACACAAGGATTTGGCGATTCCACCACCAAAACTTAGTAGGAAGTCTCAAACTTGACCTTTCGAACAAAAATGGTGTATGCTCTCTTCTCCACAAAATAAACCACGTAACACTTTTAATATATTTGGACGTTATTTAGTCGTAGTAGTAATTAGTAGCGTGCGTGTGTGTTTGCCTATGTATGTGTGTGCATGTGTGTATGAATGTACATACAATACATCCTCACTTCTGATTCGAAATTCAAATGATCTCCATCATCTTTTGTCGCTTTTGTGACGCTCTGTGTTGTATATTATTTGACAAATACTATGATCAACCACAAGCTGATTAGAATAGTTGCATTTCCATATCTAGCGCTACAATCTGTTGGCCATAAGTTAATGTTTTTGTTTGTTTGCTTGTTTGTTTTCACTTTCACAGCTAAATGATCACACCAGAATTGGCCGAGACTATTGTCCACCAACTATGATAAAAAAAAAAGAAATAAATAAAGACAAATTTTAAAATGCCGTAAACGGCGCTGAAATGGTAAATGGCACTTACAAAGTGCTTTTATCTACACCATGTTAAAGAAAGTAAAACTCACAGCGGTAGCTGAAATTGAGGTTGATACGGGCAAAGTAAAAAATAAAATTGCTGATTAATTAATTAAGGTACTGATTTATTTTTTGGGGTTAAACAGAACAATAATTTCTAATGCTAACTTTTTGTTATTGTTTTTATATCTATTATTGTAACAATATTCCACTCCAGGTAAATAGAATTGGATCCATTCAATTGTGTACCAAATATTGTGGCCGTTGAGAGTAAACATGTAGTCGAGCATTGCCATCCAACAATATTTAGCTGAAAATATCAGCCAGTCGTCCATACATAGCGATGGAGTGATGTTATGAGCACCCGCATTTTCACACCATCCATGCCATCGCTTTCTTGACTATCTTCAGGTCTCTCCTCAGCGCAGCAATCTGACACTTTTGGCTCAAGTCACTTTTTAAATAAAACAGAGCCATGCTGCTGCACGGTATAGGTACAGAATTACTTTTTACACCGTGGCTTTGCAGCTGATGTCACAGCGTTGGTCTGAGCAGGCGACAGCGTGACTGCGGTGCGGCTAAAGCGGGCAGTTGCCAGTTAAAAACGGAGGAATACTTTTATTAGCGTGGCGCTGTCTACTGTAGAGAGGCCTTTATTTGTTCAGATAAATTCGCTGGACCACATGCGCCCACACTTTTTCAGCATGTGAGCTACTTATAAAATGATCAAGTCCAAATTAACTATTTATTTATTTATTTATTTATTTTAATTACATTTAAAATTCCTAATACGTGCGGTATATGTTGATGTACCTTGCATCACTGCATGATCCCATACATATACACGGTGACATGCAACAGACGTAAGACTGACTGCTCTGTATGTCAATCAAGTGTCAAATTTCACATCGGATGATAGGCGGGAGTCTAACATTTTTTTGTTTCCCTTCATGATGCTTCAATAAGAGAAGAATTGCTGTTAGCCATGACTGTCACCTTTTGTTTTGTTTGTTTTTGCATGACAGTGCATGCTGGTTGTGTAACTCCCTCCTCTCGAATCAAAAAGAAGGAAGAGCACATAAATGGGTGCTGTCAGGATCTGCATACTTCAAATCAATACAGCACTTAATAGCTTGTCATAACCATTTCTTTGCAGATATGCGCATAAATCCCACTCAGTTGCTGCTTGGCAGCGCTTTTAAAGTGAAAAAAAAGACCACAGGATGAGATTGTACAAACAGCTGGAGTGGAGTGAGGGCCTGATTTTAGAGAAAGTATACGTCAATTCTTGGATGGAGGAATACTGATGACAATCAATAACCTGAAAGACGTGTTTAATGAAACGATCTCCAACGTCTGCTGATTCATCACATGCTCCCACCCGCCCTTGACTTCCCGTTCACTCCATTAGCTGAATGCACAGCGTACATTCAAGTCATGCACCCGTTTGAATTACGGGTATCCCGACAATCGTTGGGCACAACGATGCGACAACACCAATCCCAGTGGCAGAATTTTTATTCTCCACTTGGTGTTGCAGCAAGAAAGTATGCAACACGATGTACGAATCTCCCCAGAAACAGAGTGTTGGTGAATATTTAAGTTTTTGGGGCCAAGTGGCGAGAGTTCTACATTCCATGGAGAGTAATCAAACTTGGCTGCCAAGATCCGCCCGAACTCACAAATTTGGCTCTTAAACAATATCCCTCTTTCGAGTACAGTAGACCCCTTTGGAAAATGCTTCATGATGGTTGATCAGATTTTTCACAACTACTTTTTGAGGGTAATATACAATGCTTTTATAATGGGTGTGCCTAGCCCTTGTGAATAACAGGGGTCCACTGCACAGTGATTCCCAATTACTGCGCACTACCTGGTAAACTATCCAGTTTCACTTCATTGTTCTGAAAATTATTGATTTACTCCAAGTAATGCATCCGTGTTGATTCATCTATGCCAGAGACATATAGTGACACAAACTGCATAACCACCTGTTGCCATGCATACGTCAGAATGATAGCTTTATGGTTTTCTTCGATTAATGTGTGAGTAACGTGAGATAAGATCATCTTAAGTCATATACAGTACATACCTTTGTTTTTTTTTGTTGTTTTTTTTTAATGTAAAATATTTTTCCATGGCTTAATTAAACATTGGGAAACACTGGTCTGCTCTACCAAGTGAGGCCTGACTGATTAATCGGCCAGCCTATTTAATCTGCCAATATTATTTTATTTTTTTAAATTTTAAAAGTTTTTTATTTTATTTAAAATTGGCAGAAAGATGAAGATTTTTTTGCCTTTTTTTTTTTGCATGTGAACACATGAAACCAGAAGATAAAGATAATCACATGTAAACATTCCACCCACCTCCCAAAAAAATCTGAAAAACATTGGCCATTTTTTGCCAATGTTTCTTTCTGCTCTAAAGTTGAACAAATGCTGAATGACAAAGTATTCAGTCAAATGTTTTGCCTGTAATTCATATCTTTATTGCTGGCACCAAAAAAATAAGTCATTTTATTTATGATATATTTTTTTTAATTAATCACACCATTCATCAGTTATAAGCATTTTACTCAGCCAATTAGTATCAGCCTAAAAAAAAATCAACTTCGGTCAATCCCTAAGACCCAGTCGAGCACACAGCATGTATTTCTCTTCATTTGATGTTTAGTTTGACAGCAAGTTTAACTAGGAGTGGCATTAATTATCTTTTTGTTCACTATCAGGAAATGTGCTGAATTCAGTTGGGTTCTTTTTTTTCCGCAAGTCAAAGCAAAAAACGAAAAATAAACAAGCAGCCACAAGATGGTGAATATCTCATGAAACTCGTGTCACTCAAATTTCAAGGGTCCAATGTGCTTTTATAGATTAAATGTATAATGTTTGTGAATGGGGCGGCCCGGCGGTCGACTGGTTAGCACTCTAAAGCAATGGAACTCTCTAAATTGTCCCTAGATGTGATCGTGAGCGCGGATGGTTGTTCTCTATGTGTGCCCTGCGATTGGCTGGCAACCAGTTCAGAGTGTACCCCGCCTATTGCCTGAAGACAGCTGGGATTAGGCTGCAAAACGCATGTGACCCTTGTGAGGATCCACGGATTGGAAAATAGATGGCTTGATGGATGTTTGCGACTGTATTTTAACTATGTAAAACACTTTTTGTGATAACTGGTGAAAGGGAAGAGGCAAAATGTTTCCCTACAGGATTGGAACAGGTGCACACAGAAGTTGCAAACTCACCAGCTCTGAGGTTCTGGGGTGAGCTGCTGATGTAGCGCGAGAGAGAAACCAAAAAAGGTCCCGCGGTCCCCCAGCTTGTGCAGCGTGTGAGTAGTATCCAGGTTGAAAGCCCCCACGTGGTTGAGGAGAGTCAGCAGAGCCCACAGGAGACCCATCCTGGCCCTCAGGTGTCCACCCAGGGCCGCTTCTGCCATGCTGAAGCTTCAAAAGCAGAATTCGAAGAAGATCTCCAAGTGATTCCGAGGAGGAAATCCTGCTCTTGCGGCGGGAAATCCTCTTGTTGTGGCTTTTTGGTGCAGTCTGTGAAGCGGGGGGGGTGGCAGCCTGGGCTCAATGTGCTCCCGTTGGCTACCAGAGTGCAAGTGTGCAGTCCGCGCCTCCTCCCCTCTCCTGCTCCTCTGTGCACCCGGGGGAGACGAGGGAGGACAAGTGCCTTGAATAGCCCCACTCACTCCTCCCCCCTCCATCCTTACACACACACACACACACACACACACACACACACACACACACACACACACACACACACACACACACACACACACGCGCGAACACACACGCACGTTCTCAGCTGACAGCAACACTCAAAGGACCGCTGCCAAAATACCAGGCAAGGTTGTCAAGGTACTTGGGAGCTATTGAATAGAGACAGAGTGGGTGAGGAAAAAATAAATATATAAAAATACACCAGACAGTTTTATTTATCTGCTGGGTTCACACAGTCCGAAAGACTTCAGTTTTTAGATGCCACTCATTGAAATGCATGGAAAGACGCAGTTGGACTGTCGGGAAATGTATGTGTACTTGAGGCGTTTTAAAACTTATTTTAATTTGTTTGTTTTTAATTGAAATGTCAAACATTTCTTCGTCATATTTTTTGTAATAGTACCTGTAGGTCAGCAGTGTTTCATGTTTTTCTTCTTCATTGCGATGATGATATTTTTAATTGTAGTTCCATGCTTGATCACGGCTGGGCTTTAGACTGTATTGTGGCGCCTGCCTTTGAGATTTATTCCAGGACCATGCACATTAAAATGAGTGAGAAATTTCACAAGAAAAATAGCACACTCATGAGAAAAATAGCACTATATAATATTAGACTTTATAAAAACATACCGTAACCAAATAAATAAATATAATGCCAATAAATCAAACTGTTTTTGATTTAATTAACATTCATCTGTAATGTAATCGACTTTAAAAAGAATGTTTTATTGTTAGCGTATCAAGGTAACAGATTTCTTTCGTAAAAGAATAATTAAATATAGAATGAAATAAAATACGAAACTTGAAAGCACTTACATTTAATTTTTTTCCGATTCATCCATTTTCCATGCCACTTATTCACTCTAGGCTAACAGTTAAGATGGAACCGATATCAGCCTATGATAGATGTGAGAATTATTTGTGTTTTAAGTTTGTTCAACATTCGATTCCAAAATGATCCAGGAACAAAACAAACAAAACAGAAAAAGGATACACGAAAACTGCTGGCAATTAAATAATCTGTATCATTCTGACGCAGCATACACACCATGAAACAAGATTGGGATTTTGTTTTAATTGAGATAATTCCTTCACATAATCAGTTGGTGGATTCTATCCAAAATTAACTGGAATGTCCCACCCATCAGTCAAAAAAATATCTATGTTTATACTGTCCAGTAACTAAGAAACGGTGAACAGGAAGTAGCGCGCACGCATCCACGCACACGCACATACGATGGAGGGACAATCTGGACTAGATTAGAGAGTCCACAATGAGCCACAAAAAGTTGGACGTTTTGCAGTTCCTGTGAGAAGACAAAACGGTGGGAAAGGTCTATCCACACGTTGTTGACTTTTGAAACGAGTTTACATGCCAGCCGTGTGTTGTCAGCTGCAGTTGTGGACCACCTGTGTGCAGCTGTCACCTCAACTGTTGCATGCAATAAACAGTCACATTTGTGACATATTAGAAGAGGATTAACGTGCTCGTCGCAAGTTACCTTCACACTTTGCGCTGTTCGATGAGACGAAAACAGAGTGATAGCCCGTAGGAGGCTTCAAAAAAATCAAACTGTACTGTTGTATTTTTCTGTAATCATTCTATTTCTATTTTTTTTACTGGTGGGGTGGGTGTATATCTTATTCTAAAATGTAAAAAAAAGTTGAATTGAATTAAAAAAAAATCCCCTTTCAGACTGTGTGGGAAAATTCCGTGTAAGACGACTTGGAGAGCGAGAACCAATGAATCCACTTGGGAGTTTGCTCCCACACAAACCACGCTTGTGAGATGCGCTGTGGCCCGCATAAAACATTTTTTCCAACAATCCAGATGGTGTTTTAAAGGACATTTTTAACTTTCCCAACTATGTTATAGTAAATTAAAATTTGTACTTTAGTTAGGTTCTCACCTTCACTGAGTGTAGAGGGGGAGCAAAGAGAGGGAGGATTAATTGTTGACTTCATGCATCCCCAAAAAGTTGTGTACTCAGCAAAAAATGTGAAGGAGTCAGACGCCATGCTTGGAAAGAGATGTTCATCACATTCCAGTCTTCTGCTTTTTATGTGACGGTGACTATTTGTCCCTTTCGTCATCTTGTATTGATCGCCACACCACAGGCAGACTGTTCTATGGTTATGATCATATATTTTACCCTCTTTTGCTGTCACTGCTACGTCTCTGATCTGGAATGTCAAAAAAACTAATGCCGTTCTGTGGTCATGAAAACAGCTTTCGTAATGCTCATTTATTTATTTATTTTCCAAATAATAGATATTTTGAAAAATATATGCTTTTTTTTTTAATGGAATTGTATATACAGTATATATATATATATATATATATAGAGAGAGAGAGAGAGAGAGAGCAACGAAATTGTTGTTTTTCATGGTCGTTTGGCCAAATCCATCAATGTAAATGTAAACATTATGCCTTTGCTTCATGTCCATGCTGAAGGATCATGGTTATCCATGCAGTGAGGCGTCATTTCCTGAGGGAGAGCCATGTGTGTGGCAGCTGGGCCAGGTATCCTTAGAGACTTTTTTTTCTGTCGAATACACTCTAATGTCAAAAGCTTCAATGTCAAGTCAATGAGATGCAATTACAACAACAAAAAAATGCCTTGACAAAAATAGTGATGCTCAATTTGACATTGTCAGAGTGGTCTTCAATTGACATTTGTTATTCCATGCAGAAGACAAATATCTGCATATTGGTTTAATGTGACTTAACATGCCATATATTCTCAAGGATGTGGCAGAGACAGATGGGTGGCAGAGTTTACACCGAGATGGATTTTGACCAGGAGGAAACAAAGGCCAAGCTGCTGGGCTTCCCTGGAGGTTCCATTGATCTTTCCAAACAGGAGTCTGGCATTGCTGTCCTCAAAATCAACAACCCATCCCACATGAATGCCTTTACCGGTTAAGTTTGATGAAAAAACACTCCGGATATACTCTCTGTACATGTCTTTTCTCTTTGCTATTACCGTACATGTAAACTAGAAAATCCCACCTAGTCTGCCATTGGCACATTAGTGTGCCATAAGTGATCAACTGGTATGCTGTGGGAAAGTATCGCATTTCATTTCATTGGTCCAAAATCATGAATTACAAATCTCTATTCATCTATTCATGCCAGCAGCGTATAGTGACAGGCAGAGACGATTAAATGCTCTTTCAGTTAAGTTGAGAAATGACACCATTAAAACCGGCGGATCTACCTTTTTTTTCTTTTTGACAAATAGGTTTGGTGGTGTGTCATGAGATTTTTCGAATGTAAAATGTGTTCCTTAGTTCAGTAATGGTTGGGAATTGTGCTGTTCTATCCCAGGTACCATGATGGTGCAGTTGGAGGAAAAGGTGAGCCTCCTGGAAGAGTGGGCCGATGGAAAAGGCCTCATACTCCAGGGTGCTGCGGGAACGTTCTGTTCCGGATTGGACCTCAATGCTTTCAAACAATTATCCAAACCCCAAGTATGACTCTAAAAGTTTGCAGCTCTGAAGCATACACCCTTAAGCAGAGTACTTCTCTTGCGATCAAAGTCAGCAAATTTTTGGAAGTGTGAAAAATTATTCTGAACACGTATTCATTTTTATTTTTGTTTGTAAAATTTTTTACGTGTCCTATTCAGCTGCTTGGTCATCCAGAATAGATTACCTGTATTGCTTTTCATGTGGAAATAGTTTGCTACTGTGTAACAGGGGCTCTTGATAAACTCCCACTAGTTATTTGATTGTGAATGTAAATTATTGTCTCCTGAAGTGATGTTGCTTTTGTCTTGTAGGATGGCATGGAGATGTGTATGTTTATGCAGAATGTTCTGACAAGACTACTCAGGCAAGGGGCCATTTTTATGCCGCATCATTAAATCTTATGCGGTTTTATGTACTTGGAGCACAATACTCTATGTGATGTTCCCAGTGCAGGCTGCCTCTGATCTCCGTTGCCCTTGTGGAAGGGAGAGCTCTGGGTGGAGGCGCAGAACTTACCACTGCCTGTGATTTCAGGTACACACACACCAATTTTGAACCATCATTTTTTAAAATATTAGGGACCCCACACATGACAAGGAAAAACAGTGTTAAATGGTTGCTTCCTCCTCGTCAAAGTATGTGATGTACTCGAGGCGTCTAACACAGCACAACACACACACACGCACGCGAAATATCCCGATTGCGAGTGTCTTACACCAACTGAGGGTCGTGCCACAGAAGACTGGAAAATACAAAGAAAAAGAAGTTGGACTATTAGTTAGCTTACATGCTAAGTACATTCTAATCGTTAACTCCTCTCCTTGTGATTTTATTGTGGTAAATGACACGTTAGAAAAACGCTCAACACAAGCAGTTGTCCCTCTATTTGGCATGGTTACTTTCAACTGTCAGCTTCAACTGTTTGCCAAGCAGTTTTGGGAGGAACAATAACCCTGAAACACACTGCTCACAAGATAAGTCTTTCCGAGACTTACTGTATGCTTGGGCTCTTGCGAACCTGGATTGAAAGAGGAGATATGCTTGAATTTTGTGTACCTTTTCATCAAACAGGATAACCCAATCTTGCTCATAAAATCATTTGTGTCTAATACTTGTTTTTCAGCACACACACACACACACACACACACACACACACACACACACACACACACGCGCGAACACACACGCACGTTCTCAGCTGACAGCAACACTCAAAGGACCGCTGCCAAAATACCAGGCAAGGTTGTCAAGGTACTTGGGAGCTATTGAATAGAGACAGAGTGGGTGAGGAAAAAATAAATATATAAAAATACACCAGACAGTTTTATTTATCTGCTGGGTTCACACAGTCCGAAAGACTTCAGTTTTTAGATGCCACTCATTGAAATGCATGGAAAGACGCAGTTGGACTGTCGGGAAATGTATGTGTACTTGAGGCGTTTTAAAACTTATTTTAATTTGTTTGTTTTTAATTGAAATGTCAAACATTTCTTCGTCATATTTTTTGTAATAGTACCTGTAGGTCAGCAGTGTTTCATGTTTTTCTTCTTCATTGCGATGATGATATTTTTAATTGTAGTTCCATGCTTGATCACGGCTGGGCTTTAGACTGTATTGTGGCGCCTGCCTTTGAGATTTATTCCAGGACCATGCACATTAAAATGAGTGAGAAATTTCACAAGAAAAATAGCACACTCATGAGAAAAATAGCACTATATAATATTAGACTTTATAAAAACATACCGTAACCAAATAAATAAATATAATGCCAATAAATCAAACTGTTTTTGATTTAATTAACATTCATCTGTAATGTAATCGACTTTAAAAAGAATGTTTTATTGTTAGCGTATCAAGGTAACAGATTTCTTTCGTAAAAGAATAATTAAATATAGAATGAAATAAAATACGAAACTTGAAAGCACTTACATTTAATTTTTTTCCGATTCATCCATTTTCCATGCCACTTATTCACTCTAGGCTAACAGTTAAGATGGAACCGATATCAGCCTATGATAGATGTGAGAATTATTTGTGTTTTAAGTTTGTTCAACATTCGATTCCAAAATGATCCAGGAACAAAACAAACAAAACAGAAAAAGGATACACGAAAACTGCTGGCAATTAAATAATCTGTATCATTCTGACGCAGCATACACACCATGAAACAAGATTGGGATTTTGTTTTAATTGAGATAATTCCTTCACATAATCAGTTGGTGGATTCTATCCAAAATTAACTGGAATGTCCCACCCATCAGTCAAAAAAATATCTATGTTTATACTGTCCAGTAACTAAGAAACGGTGAACAGGAAGTAGCGCGCACGCATCCACGCACACGCACATACGATGGAGGGACAATCTGGACTAGATTAGAGAGTCCACAATGAGCCACAAAAAGTTGGACGTTTTGCAGTTCCTGTGAGAAGACAAAACGGTGGGAAAGGTCTATCCACACGTTGTTGACTTTTGAAACGAGTTTACATGCCAGCCGTGTGTTGTCAGCTGCAGTTGTGGACCACCTGTGTGCAGCTGTCACCTCAACTGTTGCATGCAATAAACAGTCACATTTGTGACATATTAGAAGAGGATTAACGTGCTCGTCGCAAGTTACCTTCACACTTTGCGCTGTTCGATGAGACGAAAACAGAGTGATAGCCCGTAGGAGGCTTCAAAAAAATCAAACTGTACTGTTGTATTTTTCTGTAATCATTCTATTTCTATTTTTTTTACTGGTGGGGTGGGTGTATATCTTATTCTAAAATGTAAAAAAAAGTTGAATTGAATTAAAAAAAAATCCCCTTTCAGACTGTGTGGGAAAATTCCGTGTAAGACGACTTGGAGAGCGAGAACCAATGAATCCACTTGGGAGTTTGCTCCCACACAAACCACGCTTGTGAGATGCGCTGTGGCCCGCATAAAACATTTTTTCCAACAATCCAGATGGTGTTTTAAAGGACATTTTTAACTTTCCCAACTATGTTATAGTAAATTAAAATTTGTACTTTAGTTAGGTTCTCACCTTCACTGAGTGTAGAGGGGGAGCAAAGAGAGGGAGGATTAATTGTTGACTTCATGCATCCCCAAAAAGTTGTGTACTCAGCAAAAAATGTGAAGGAGTCAGACGCCATGCTTGGAAAGAGATGTTCATCACATTCCAGTCTTCTGCTTTTTATGTGACGGTGACTATTTGTCCCTTTCGTCATCTTGTATTGATCGCCACACCACAGGCAGACTGTTCTATGGTTATGATCATATATTTTACCCTCTTTTGCTGTCACTGCTACGTCTCTGATCTGGAATGTCAAAAAAACTAATGCCGTTCTGTGGTCATGAAAACAGCTTTCGTAATGCTCATTTATTTATTTATTTTCCAAATAATAGATATTTTGAAAAATATATGCTTTTTTTTTTAATGGAATTGTATATACAGTATATATATATATATATATATAGTATAAAAATTCACATTACACATAGTACATATTTAATATTTTAAAATTGAAATGTACAATTAAATTAAGAAGAAAAATCATTTGATTCAATTAAATATGATTACTTTTAGGGTATTTTAACAATTTACATAATTAAAACAAATGTATGATTAAATTATTTTGTTGCATTTTAATAATGAGTGGCACGAAGAGCACAGTTAGCATGTCCGCCTCACAGTGCAGAGGTCAGGGGTTCGATTCCAGGCTGCGGCCTTCCTATGTGGAGTTTACATGTCCTCCCCCGTCCCTGCGTGGGTTTTCTCCGGGTACTCCGGTTTCCTCCCACATTACAAAAACTGGTTAATGAAACACTCTAGAGTGTCCCAAGGTGTGATTGGGAGTGTGAGCGCTTGATAAGCATGAGGATCAGTGGATGGATATTTTAACAATTATTTATCAATGTATTGTACTACATTTTATGTATTAGGTACTTCAGTTTTCTGTAGTTTAATAATTTTAGTGTACGTTAACAATTCCTTATGAATAAATTATGCTGTTTAATATTTTCTTTTACAGAAAAACTCAACTCAAATATGTTACTTTCAACATTTACTAGTGATAAATTGAATGGGAAATTGGCTGTACTGTGTTACATGTTCTTACAAAAAAAAGATTAAATACCTGAATGTAAACATAAATAACTAATGTTTGTTTTTTACATACACTAAGTAAGCAATGTACAGTGTAAGTAAAAGCACATACGATTTAATTAATACATATTTAATCAAACAATTATCGTGCCATTACCTTCTTGATTTCAACAAAGTGCTATCGGTTGTGGATTACTCTTTGAAATACAGGTCGAATTGAGACTTGGGAGGTAACACCACATTTTTTGATGAAAAAGGCTATAGTAGGCCACAGGACAGAACAGAGCAATCTTGGATGTGAGGAAAGACCTGCTCCACATGGCGCATGATAGCAGTATCCTGATGTGAAGCCTCATTAGAAGTCAGAGCATCATCTCAAGGAGAGAGCTTATTTTAGACCTCAAACAGGCAGCACATATGGGCAGGGTCATTTTTCCTGTTTTAGCCAGCCTTCCCATCCATAGTCAGCACTATTACTGTATGGATTTATTGACTCCAAAAGGGGTAGGTGTGGGGTTGAGGCGGGGGTCTGTAAGAGGGCGTGGTGCTTCGTACTACGGGATTAAATCCAAGTACATCCATGCTGACTCTTTAACGACACTTCCCTGAAGGAGGCTGAGCTGAATGCAGCTGTTTTCCCACACTTGGATGTGCATTTTGGGATATCGAGGAGGGAGGAAAAGTAGCACGTTAATCATAAGATGTCACCTTGTCAAAATGTGACAACAAAAGTGGATCAAGTCCAAATAAACATCCGAGTGCTCCTCTGCTGTTGACTTGAGGACTTGATGATTTATACTTTGGGAAACAAAAGGGAGTGTGACATCATTATTAAATGACTCTCTTTCCTGTATCCGTTTGCATCTTGCAGCCTATGTGTGCTAAAAGTTTAAGAACAGTGAGCTCTAGTGGTCAATTGAGATTATTGCAGGCATTTCGAGTCGGCAGGCGGTGGGGAACAAGAAAACCCAGTGGCGGACCCTGAGGGCCAGCAAGGCCTTCTCTGCTGGCCTAAACATTCTCAGAAAAGTAAATTTACTTTTATGTATTTTATGTTATTTTATAATTTATGTTATTTTATTTTCATAAATATGTAAACAAAATTATCCTCTGTATTCTTTACGTTGTATTATTTCCACTTAGTTGAGTGGCT
>NW_017805625.1:7140952-7201836 GCF_001891065.2 Hippocampus comes | reverse complement strand
GCTGTCAATGCATTTTAACCCAAAATGGCTGAAGGAGAAGACGTTGATCTGGTTGTGGAACTACTTTCCACACAATTTTCAAGACGGACCTTCCACCAAAAGCTGGATGTTGTGCGAAGAGGTCGCCCAACTCCTGCGCTAGCTAACCTGTCCCAGCAAGGAAGAGAGTTTGTCCGTCATTTTCAGACGAGCAATTATGAACGCTACCCGTGACTCACAGCCTCTGTAAACGCTGCACATTGTACTGCTGGGAATGCCTATTGCTTGTAACTGACCGATTTGGTTTTTGGAGCCACACTGGATTGTTTTACTAAGGCAGCAAGGAAACGGCTGGGCACTTACAAGCTATGGTGCGTTTAAAAACGTTTGGGGACACTTGCGTAGATCTGCACCTCAGTGAAAAGGCACTACATTGGTGAGTAAATGAATTTTATTTTACATTTCTTCTTGTCATTTCATTTCGTTAGTATTAAATTCATGGCAACGAAATAAAATGACAAAGATACAAAAATGTATCAAATAAATCTGCTCACCTGCAATTTATAATGGCGCATTGTAGTCACCTTCGTGCACGAAAGTTCGTTCAATCTCAGCTGTTCGTCAGTTATTAGTTAGTCAGTTATGTCAGTTATTTGCTGTTGTATCGCCGATTTTCAAAATGCGAATGATCTGTTTATTTTCAAAGAATAGTTTGTTTTGTTATTGTTTGGTTGGTGTCTTATATGGAACTGCGACACTGCGCAATTTATTGGACAGACTTGTTGAAGATCACACAACGTAATTTGGGTGGCATTTTATTTCGTATTTTTAAATCATCTTTTTATTTTTGACTATCTGTAAATTTAGTTTCCTGCTCTTAATTGTGAATGCATACTTGATGGTTTTAAATGCTCCTGAAATTAAGTGCTGCTTGACGAGCCTATATTGTGTATGTATGTGACGTCACTGAAGGCCTAAGGTTGAAATGCACGGCCCGCCACTGAGAAAACCACTTTCCAATATTTGCAAACATGACATTTTGACCAGCATTTCGTTTTTCTTTAATTGAAGCTTAAACAGTGCATAGTTGCAGAATAAATATTTACACTTGTGTTACGTCATTTTCATAATAGTATGCTTTTAGTTGGATTTTATCAATCTTATCATGTCCACTCTGTCGTGGGAAAATATAAATTATGTAAACTTTCATGAATTCCAAATATATTGGGTAAAACGTAGACAGCCAGTTGGCTAGCGGGATTTCCCAAATATAGTCTCTTTGCTTTGGGATGGATGAAACACGTTTAAAGATAATCTAATTTAAGACTGCATTTATTTACAATTGCTTTTACCGTTTGCTCTGCGTGCTTAGCTGTCCCTGGAAATGTATTGCAACACCAAATGATTCCACGTGCTAAAGACAAGCGCGCGCCTTTCCAAGTGTGTGATTTAGGGGTTGAAACCATATGCAGGGTTGTAGGGAGGTTGCGAATGTTCATCTAGATGTGGCGGTGGACCACCTGGAGGGTACGCTGGAGGAGCTAAAACAAATAGATCACATCACATAACATAATGATGAAAATGCAAGTCTACAGGTCAAGGAAAGGGCGAATATTGGCTTTTTTTTTTATATTACTGCAATAAACTGTGGGAAGGTATGCATACATTATAATTTCACACATACTAAACATGAACCAACTCCTGATTCATTTTTAACAATTACAAAGAGTACAAAAATATCTTTGTGAAATGAGCCAGACTCTGAATCACAAAGACATGATTAAAATCTTGTTACAAATCAAAATAAGAACTCACCTGCTTCCATGTATGGCTGCGGGCCCACCGGTGCAGTGGGCATGGCGGGGCCTCCGTAATGAGGCGGGACAGGTACGGGCTGGTAGTTGGGATGGTACGGCGGATGGTGAGGCGGGGAGGCCGGCTGATGGGGTGCGACGACATAGGTAGTTGTCACATCTATCCAAAGTGAGATTAGTTAGTGCACAGGTGTCTAACTCAAGGCCCGGGGGCCAGATCCGGCCCGCCAGGTCATTTTATGTGGCCCGCGAAAGCAAATCGTGTCTGTCAACTTGCTAAAATATGTACCGAAAATTGAAATTGTCATGTGTTAAAAAAAAAAAAAAAAAAAAAAATGACATTGAGGTTTTGCAACAATTTTGTTACCCAGTTTACACTCACTTGAATAATTGAACAAACTATTTTAAATGACTTGACTGATTTCGAAACTAATAATCTATTAATTTGTTGTGTACAAGCAATAATTTTGTGGTTTCACTGTCATAACGACCCTCCGATGGAAGACGTAACTCCAAATTGGCCCGCTACTAAAATGAGTTTGACACCCCTGAATTAGTGAATGATTTTTTTTTTAGATAGTGGGCGTCATGTGTGCTGTCATGTGGCCATGTAACACAGTGATTCTAAACATGTAAGTGTTCTGCGAAAGCTTGAACAATTTAACCCCGTTTCATTTTGACCCAAACTGCTATTTGCAACAAATAATGTATCTTGGTCAGCGGCATGTAATGGCAGGCAGAATAATGAAAATGCTCTCCCATAAAACAGATTATATGTCAAAAACCTGGTAATTCAATAGGGGTGTGTAGACTTTTTATGTCCACCTTACATACTTTTTAATATTTTTTTTGGTGGTGTCCTGTGACCGTTTTTTTATCGTGTCAAATTGTGTGCCTTTGCTCAATAACGATTGGGGAACACGAAATAAAGAAAGTGTCTCACTTGGATGCCGCCGTGAGTTGCGTGGTTTCCTGCACTTTTTGTACAGAAAGCAGCATGGAGCCACAAAGCAGGTGATGAGCCCCACGCAGAAGATAATGGGAATGACTGCTCCGAGAATGCTGACCAAAAGTATGGGGGACCTGAAGTGTTTCTCAAAGCGAGGCCTGCGTAGATGAACCAGTAGTAGTCGTCACCAGTAGAATTCTCACAAAAATGGTGATTAAGATTAACCCTCTGATGTCGAGGTTGCCAGAATGAAGTGATTTTTCCCGCTAAAACCATGTTGCTGGGTCAAACTGTCATCCCTCAAAAATCTTTAGTACTGGATATTAACTGTTCTGCCTTTTGTTCAAAGACAGCCGGGATAAAATTCCGCCGACTCTGAAAAGGATACGTGGAAAATGGTCGGAGGGATGGATAAATATCATGTCATATGGCAGAGCCTCCATCAGGATTAACTTAATAATAATCGCGAAAAAGAAATAATAGAATACCGTCTTTTTTTTTTTTTATTTGTCCTAATCATTCGTAAAAAGGCTAATTCCTTTTTTTTTCTTTCTAAAGGAGTATTATCAACAGATGGGAGGCGCCATTGCTCTCGTCGGCAGGGTGGATGTCTTGCAGTGGCGCCATACTGTATGTCAAGTCAAGTTAAATGTCTTCATATAGCCCTTCATTACAAAAGAGTATCAAAGGGCTTCACGTGCCCGCAGTTGACAAATATTAGCAACATTCTCGGATCTTAACCGCCAGGAGGGCAAGGAAGAAGTACAAAAAACTAGGCTGCAGTTCATCCAAGAGATGAGGATAAGCAGCATAGAAAACAGATTTGTGTATTGAAGCAATCTGAAGGCCTTTATTTGGAAAATATTTTTAGAGGATTTCTGGACACCCTGCATACAAGTGTAAAAATACGTTTTTGTTTATTCATCCATTTTCTACCGCTTATCCTGTTCAAGGGTCTCAGGTGAGTAGGAAGTCTTCTACTTGACTTTGGACAAGAACTGGGCACACCCTAGACATTCACACCTACCAGCAATTCCGTCTTCACTGAACATAAAGAAAGGAAACAAAACCAACAACAATGAAAAAGCAATACATGCACAGAGTTGATCCTTGAACTCTGATCCGCAACTTATGAGGTTTGTTACAACTTTAGACCCATTTCCCAAAAACTAATTTTTACTACTGTCCAACTTTAGAGGTTAAAATACCCAGAGAACAATTTATTTTTGGCACTACCTGTCATCGCAGAGCTCTTGACTTAGCTGCCTTGTCTTTTCAATGCAGCAATATTTATTGCTGCAGGTTCCACAGCAATAAATGTCACCGCACTGGAGATCACGACGACGAATGCCACTGTCGTCCCAGTAGCTGGAACAGCCGTCCGCTGTAAGACAAGCCGAGACATATTGGGAGCACAAAATAGCATATACTGTTGCTTTCACCTCCATAATGAGACACATACTGAAAGGCCTCAAGAAATATACACCAAAGACACTGTAACTCACCCCATGTAGACGGTAGAAATATTACACAGGACCCGAAAATTACAATGGACAAAACAGCCGACACCATTACTGCGAAAACACGTAAACTGACTTTTAGGACATGCTGTTTGTGTGTGCGCGCGTGCGTGTGTGCGCGCGTGTGTGTGTGTGTGCGTGTGTGAGTGTGTGTGTACGCGTGTGTGTGCGTGTGTGAGCGCGCGTCCCACCCAGCAGCTAAGTCACCCAGCAGCATTCCTGCTGAGAACCTGTTCGGTGCAATTAATGCACTTGTTACACTTATATAGTATCAAAATAAAGAGATTGATGATTGTTTTATATGCAGTTTTATGACTCTCATGTCAGGTCTCGCAACAGGACAGGCACCTCAGTCAATTGTGGAGCTTCCCAAGCTAAAGGGAACCATTAGCCAACATCAAAATGACAAAACAGTGGCACTACTTCAGACACAACTACGACAATGCGTCCGATTTTTTTTTTTTTACTAGCTTCACTAGCCGTTGCTTGTTGCTAGCCGTTGCCGTAGCTGTCTTCTAAAGACATATTTCTTCAATAAGTTACAGGACCTTTTTGTTCTTGGAATGAAAAGGTTCCAATCAGATATCTTCGGCATAGCATAACAGACCGTAAAAGTTCTCAACTTCTTCAAAGGATGACATAAGCCGCGCCAATAATTTTCCCTACAGCTAAATGGTTCCCACGGTCTACGGTCTGGCGGCTTAATCTGAATAAGAAGCAATCAAAATGTATGAACTTAAACATGCAAATCAGAGGTTTGGGGATCCTCGTGATATCACGAAAGTTTTCAAACAAATAAAACAGAGTAGCATTGCACACATCTTAATTGACAACAGTGGCATGAAAGGTAGGAGACATTCAAATAATACATGCATGCATACAAGGCGAATTTCTAATTTATTGAGCTGGCATGTGGTCACATTTGACAGGACGAAACTTGAGCAATCCGTACACATGTCACACAAATCACACAGCGTGATGGAATGGGGAACACCTACTAAAATCTAAATAAAAAGGAGGAAGTTGCAAAGCTCTGTGGCGCTTGGGTTACATTGCATTTTGACAAAGGCCCAGCCGGGTTTGCAAAAAGGTCACTTGAGCACAAGTATTTCAAGTCAAAGAGGAAATGAATGAGGCAATTCAATGCAGAGTAAAAGAAAGATGTACTGAATCCAGATGGTTAGTTTTATAACATAGGCTAAAAAAATATATTTTTCCGGAAACGCGAAACCTAAGGTGTTGAGTCACAAGCAAGTAGATACAGTCTTGTCTCACCTTGCAGCTGAAATGTTTCGATTTTGACCAAGTTAATGTCACTAAATATTCAAAATGTTGTTTTGGACGTTAGGTGGATAAGAAGGCACAGCAGTTGCTAGTCAGTAAATCAAGAAAAAAAAAAAACTTTGGTTACTTTGCTACTAATGCATTGGCACATTTGCATCCACAGTTGGAACAATTAAAGCATCCTACAGTGGCACACACGAAAGAAAGAAAGAAAGAAAGAAAGAAAGAAAGAAAGAAAGAAAGAAAGAAAGAAAGAAAGAAAGAAAGAAAGAAAGAAAGAAAGAAAAGCTTATTGAGGACATGAATAGAAACCCAAGTTGTCGAGTCCACACACAATGGCCAGCTCGCTCAGAACAAACATTCCCTTTTAGCCTGGGAGCTCTCACTCCGCAACAAATATTTCCCACCATTGTCCAAATAAAAACAAAAAATACACTTTGAACTTTTCTCCCACCCCAACAATCAACCGAGCACTATTTTTCCCAGAGACACTTCTTTTGGTCGGGTGTGGCAGATTTCAAAGTGTGAGGCGCGCTACTTTACTTTAAGGTATACATACACAGCAGCTTGAGAAAAATTAAGGGATGTCTGTTAAGATCAATTTGTTAAAGGCAAAGAGAAAGGATTTTTTTTTGTTCCTACGTTGCGAGGGGAAAATAAATGATATACAAAAAGGACTTAAATACAATGCTTATCTAAACTGGTGTTAATTTCACGCTGGAATTTATGCAGTGGCATTGACAACTCGTTTAGCTAATACGACATAGAAAGTAACAGAACCAGGATGATGCTCTATAAATTTGCGGATTGCAGAATGGGATGTGAAAAGTGCGCCCTCAAAATCCCTTTTAGTTTGTGCAAAAATGCGACGACTTGAAATTTCACACACACCTTGCGACACGTTTCTAAAAGTTATGTTTAAGTGTCATTAAGGTTGCAAATATCTCATAATACTGTTTCTTGCTGAGCTATCACACAGCATTTTGAACACCCAAGATTTTTACATTTTGTTATACCTTAACGTACGCAACACAATAGTTTTATGTCCTGTAAAGTAAGTCTCACTGTCCCACACTTTGAAAAACCCGCAGAGTGCCAAGGCCATATATGACAACTGCCACAAAAACGCATTACAACAATTACACACACACACACACACACACACACACACACACACACACACACACACACACACACACACAAAAAGAACTTTATCTGTGGTTACACGTTGTAATAGTACTGGCAGACGACAGAAGCAGCTAATGATGAGAACGCGAAACGGTGCTAAAAGGCAGTAACGTCAGCACGAGAGAACACTACAAAAACGTGTCCAATTTTCACACTGAAATAATCAAACGTGGCCGAAGATGGTCGAGATAGTTCAAGCTGCAGTAGCTCACTAAGGATTTGCGGCAGGTTCAAGGAACGAAGAGAAGAAAAAAAAATAGGCAGGAAACGTGGATTTGCTTCCTGAGAAATGCAAGGCAAATATCTCTTCACAAAAAAAGCATGCACGGACCTTCTGTGCATTGAGTGTGTATAGAAATGGCCTGGGTGGATGATAAAAAAGCAAGAAAAGGAAAATTCTTTGAAGATGCTGCAGCAAACTGGACGTGCCAGTTATCCCATCTTGGGTGGCGGAGAGACAAAATCTGGGTTGTACGCCGGCTGAGCCAGGTAGTCCATCTGGGCTGCTGTAGCATTGGCCTGCGGCTGCATGGGGGGTTGCAGAGGGTAGGACGGCTGGCCAGGGGTGAACGCAGCCTGGCTGTAAGGCATCGGGTTGGGAGGGTAGGCCGGGCCAGCTGGACGAAGGGAAAGACAAAAACAGATTTGTGGCAAATGACACAGAGCATGACACTTGGGGGTTGACTGTTGTGGCAGGACTCCACAAATGAGTTTAGAAATTGCTGTTGTGAGCTCAGGGCAGCGTGTGGCTGCTAACCGGCTAACAGTGAGCCAGTTGCGTGTTTAATGCCTGGGCATCAGTTGTGGCCAAAGCAGCTTGTATATTAATACGTTTACGACGTGTTTATTTTGTTCCCATTTATTCAGAAAATAGATTGAAGTTGTCGTAGCGGCTGCGTCTATCCTTTAAAGCTCGCGGGTGCATTACCTTACACCAGGGGTGTCAAACTCCTTTTTGTCATGGGCCACATTTTAGTTACCATTTCTCTTGGAGGGCCGTTTTGACTGAAACCAAATAAAATAAGTCAATAACGATTTATTCAACTATTGTTTAAGTTTCTGTCATGAGGGGTTTGATATCAAGAAAATGCTTATAATGTGTCTCTTATTCATTAAATATGAGAATTAAAAATTTTGGCAGAGATTTTAGCAAGCATGATGGAAGTTGACATGTTTGATTTGCTTTCGCGGGCCATACAAAATGATGTGGCGGGCCAGATCTGGCCCCCGGGCCTTGAGTTTGACACCTGTGCCTTATACGAACTATCGTAGGCGATATCCACGTCTGTATTCGAATTATTCAAATTATTTGATGGCGTGAGTGCACAGAATTTCCACTCACTGGCTTCCTGATAGGTTGGCGGTGGTCCCGGTGTGTAAGGGTGCCCTGGATGGGGCATAGCGGGCATGGGCTGCGGTGGGTATCCCTGAGGTGGCATGGGCTGGCCTCCATATCCCACCTGCATTGGTACAGGCTGGTAGGCTGGATAAGGGGTCCCCTGGTAGGGCTGTGGTTGCCCAGGCGACGTAGTTGGTTGCTGAGGGTAATGCTGAGGGGTGTTGGTCACAACCGTGGTGTGAGTGGTGGTCGCGATTACCGCTGTGGGGAAATGACAGAAAGAAAAGACTCATTTCCAAAACAATGGCAAAAACATGACGATAAAGCATTATTAACGTGGAACAATCTCACTTTTTACTTAAACCTGAAGTTATTTTGTGTTTAAAAAAAAAAAAACTCCCCAAAATAATGGATGAAAATCTACCTCTGCATAAAAATAAGTGTAAAATGGGTGTGTGAATTTACCCCCCTCCCCCACCAACCCCCTCACACACACAAACACACACGCATACCATTCTTTTTCCTTCCCAAGGTCACCATAACCATTTCCCGTAAATGATGTGGGATAGTCCTTAAGTTCCCCTCATGTGGTTGGCATGGAGACTATGAGTCATATACACATACGCACAGACACAGTAGGTGGAGCTCTGACATTCCCGTTGCACTTCAGCAATCACTCGCTTGCTCAGCAGCAAACTATGTGCAGCTGACAGGAAATGAAAGTGTGGGCAACAAGAGTGAGACACACACACATACACAGTAGCACCTAACGTGTATACATCCATCTTTAAACCTTTCGTCTCCCCCCCCCCCCCAATATATGTGTTTTGTGAAAGTGTCGCTATATAAATAAAGATGGATTGTATAAATGCTTGTGGGAATTTTCATTATGTTGTAATCAATTAAATCTCTACCCAAGTTGATGTGAAACAAATTGTGAGAGTCAGCAAAAGCGTAAATTCCCATTTTTGGAAACACAAATATGAGTGTCATGTGGACGGTGAACCAACAGACCGCTCATGACTCTTCTGATTGCAGTTCTTCAAAAATTTGACAGACCAAGTATGACTCTGAGTCACGGGTGGGGGGGAATAACACAATCAGCTGCAGGTTTTCACTTGTTCAAAACAACTCGAGAATTCATGCAGACTTTGGAACCTGGCTTGGTCCCAGTCGATCATGGGACACAAATAGACAAACCATTCACATTCATCTATAAGGCATCGTAACGTGCATGTTTCAGGAAGATGGGACTTTAAAACCAATACAAAACGAAACAAACAAAGTGGAAAGGAAGATGCTCGCCAAAGGAACGATAGGGACATTGTGTTTCAAGAGCCTTGTCATTGAGTTACCGAGGCCACCCAAAAAAACAATTTTAAAAGCAATTATCAGTGATGACGGGCAAACGATGGGACTTACGTTGCGGCTTGCGGCACACCTTGTACAGGCAACAGCAGGGACAAACGCAGCAGATGATGAGCATCACGACCACAAAGATGACGCCGCCGATCACGGAACCCAACATGGAGGAGGATTCCATGAATATTGGTCGGGCTTCACTAATAAAAGACAAACAAAATGAATAATTAATAGTGCATCTAACATGGGAAGAAAAAGTGTCAATGGAAAAAGGTGCACAATTTGGAACTTTTAATGACAATACAGGTCAAAAGTTGAATCGCATATCTCACAAGACTGCAGGTTAAGTGAGCGTCGAAATGATTAACTGCCTCACTCACGCTACTATCAGAGAACACGTTGTCATTTCATAACGCGTCTATTTCGGGCATCTGTGATTGGGTGAATGTTTTATACGTATGTTTTTTTTTCTTACTTAAAGACAATAGATTCCAATAAGTCATACAAACTGTAAAGAGTATGTCCTGATGACAATGAAATTATTTTCGGAGTAATTTAGGCTATCAAGTCGATCATTTGTGATCATAATATCAATGAAGTTGAATTCAATTCAATGATATGGAGGCAGAATATCTACCTACATATGCAACTGTTTTCTGCATTACGTCGCGGGGGGGGTACAACAAATTTCCAGTTTACAGTAATGAGTCATGCATGTTGCCAATGATGGTTACACAGCGTAAGAACAGCGATCCACACGCTCGTCCACGCCAAGACCGTTCACATAACAAAAACAGCAGTGAGAATCTGCAATGCACTATTTCGATATCCATATCCATACTCCAAAGACGTTTTTGTCTCTTTATAAACACACTTGCTAAACCCCGGCTGAACGACAAAAGACGCCGTGGACAAGACAGTTATTATCGTAAAAAATATATATATATTTGGGCGAAAAAAAGAAAGCACACATATTTCCAGCACGACGTGTCCGTCTGTCTTCAAGCGTCGTGTCGGCTAGACTAGCTTAGCTGTTGTCGTAATTCAGAGCTTCTTTGATCTGTGACGTCCGTTGCGTCGGCGCTGTTTGGTTGAAGCCAAAAGACGCGCGTGCATGCATGTTCGCGCTGACGCACGCACAGCAGAGAGCAGCGGACTGTCGACTGCTGAGGCGCGCTTCGCTCGAGTTTCGTCTCTACACCTCAACATGGCTACGCTCAGGAAAGCAAATCAACAAACTCAAACATGTGTTCGTTCAATGTTGTCAACTACTATCCGGATTAATTTTAGGCAATTTTTCCTCAATTTTCCGGAGGAATTTTCATGCAAATTTGAAAATCCGGAGGACTTTCATCTCTACATTTATAGAGCAGCTAAGATAATGTCTCCTTTACCAATTTGTTTATGAAAAATGGGGGACATCCAGTGCATTGCAGTTACATTGCACAATCACACTCGAACCAGGTTCCTGTCATATGTCAACAAGCCTCATGCGAGAACGGACACAAAAGGAAACCGCTGAAGGTTTTTCAGTCACACCGAAAGTCATACAATGTCATGAGGTTGAATTCGGGGTAGGTTGAAAGGGAGTGGGAAAATGTATTACCATGCTTCTTGGCTATCCTCCGTAAAGCGCCAAAAACTATCGCTACAGCACCGTTTGGATTGGCAAGTACCACAGCAGAATCCTTGGACACATCGCTCATATGGGTGATACTGGCTTGATGAGTCGGTGTAGGCCAGACAGTGTTTATCGTCCGCTGTAATGCATCACAAAAACACAAGCAACAGGTTTAAGTAGATGAGGAGCCTGTACTTCACTTAGTAGTACACAGGGCACACATTTTTTTTAGCGGTGCTACTGGGAGGGGTCACACAGGAGCACACACTTCGGAACCAGCTCTATGGCAAAAATGCCATTTTAAATACGGACATAATATGAGTATATGTATATGTGCAAAACATGTTGCCTTAATCCATCCATCCATTTTCTAATCCACTTATCCTCACGAGGGAGACAAGTAAAACTGCTCGTTTCATCATGTGATCAGGTAGTAAAAAAGTAAGCCACACAACCTAGCATAAATTTGTAAAAAAATAAATAAATGTCTGCTTTGCTAATACAGATAGGAAGAAAAAAGGCCAAATTGTTACTGAACAGCATTCCTTTCAGGGTTGGTGCTGGGTCATGAAACCACTAGCCAATGTGGGGAAACACAAAAAAAAACTCCTAGCCACACTTAAGTGTAATTAGCCATGACATCAGGTTTATGTTTTGCTGCTGTCTTACGTGCACCACACATACGTGCACATGTTCGAGACATTGTAGGCCAAATAACACAAAGCACATAAAAATATAAGGGAAGATGTTTTTTTGGGGGGATTGTAGGCATAGCTTGATGATGAACTACATGTTGTAGTAGGAGAAATGGGGCAAGTTATCATCAATTAAGAAGCTGCTCCTTGGTTGTCAGCTTGCCTGCTTTTCTGCCCCACCCCCAAAAAATATAGATAACTGGGGCGGTGAGTTTTACGCTCTATCTTGGCAATTCTGTAGTAAATTGTTCCCAGTCTTTCCACCTTTTAAACACTTGTGTTCTAAAATAATGCATTTAAGAAAAAAAACACAGATTTATCTTTGGAGGGTCTTTAATGTTTAAGAAGTATTTGATTTCAAAGATTTATTGGAGTCTAATTTTTCTTCAACATCTTTTCAATAATTTCAACGTAATCATTACTACATTGTATTTATTGTACTCCAGCACAGTGTAAATGATTGAACAATGCACAATGTTGCAAATGCTTGCAATAAAAAATAAAGGTACGTTTTAGTTTTTAAAAAAATGCCTCATTTCTATGAACACTTAGATCCACGATGTTAGAATATTTTCATGATGGTCACAATGGGGTTGTAAAATGTTTTAGGTGGTACTTTCTGGAAAATGTTTTTAGAAACACTGTCTTGAATGAGTGATATTTTTTAAATTTATGCTACCGTTATTACATACTTTGGGATGGGGGCGGCACAGTGGGCGACTGGTTAGCACGTCCGCCTCACAGCACAGAGGTCATGGGATCGATTCAGGGCCCTGGCCTTCCTGTGTGGAGTTTGCATGCTCTCCCTGTGCCTGCAAGGGTTTTCTCCAAATACTCTGGTTTCTTCCCACATTCCAAAAACATGTGAGGTAAGTTAATTCAATGCTCTACATTGTCCCGAGATGTGATTGTGAGGGTGTCCTGCGATTCGCTGGTAACCACTTCAGAGTGTACCCCGCCCAGTGCCCGAGGACGGCTGGGATAGGCTTCAGCATGCCGGCGACCCTCGTGAAGATAAGGTGCTCGGATAATGAATGGGTGGGATGGACTGCGATAGTGCAATATAATGTCTGCATACAGGTAATTATAAACTTGTATAGTTTCCACATGCAGTTTTATTATATAATAGACAGTTTATAATAATCCTGACATTGTGTCCCGATTACTGCATTATTACATACAACTGCAGAATGCCATACAGCATCAACTACCACAAAGTCGTTAATCAATGTGCATAGTGAGATTACGTTATGTACATCAGGGATGAGTTTAGATGGGGAAAACGTGTAAAGACAATAAAAATGGAGCCCGGTAGAGAAAACACGTGACAGCCTTTGATTATCCTTCTTTTTCACTCACACCTTACAGGAAAACATTATGTTCTCAGAGTGTCGAAGCCAGGGGAATTTGCAGCCAGACTTGGTCTGACGACTCGTCTCCCGATTAAATTGCTGTTTCTGTTTCATTATTTTTTTTCCGACAAGGCATACGGGGATTCAAAAATGTTTTGCGCGATTCGGGTCAGTGACGTTGTTTTTGAGAACAGAAACCAACAAAATACACTTGTGCGTTCTTCTGTTTAGGCTACGAGCAAGCGGGCTAGCTTGCTAGCTCTCCCTGATAGCAAACACAGACAGGTCTGTGGGTGAAACGACAATGGCAACCACGGAGAATTGCCGATTAGTTTACTTTAATTCCAAACTTACAAGACACGCAGATGGGCAGAACGGCACATAGTAGGGCCAAGAAGACGACACCGGGTAGGCCTGACGCCATGGTTGCTTCTTGGAAAGGATGGAGTCACACACACACCACAGGAAGCGAACGTCTCAACCTCAGAGCAAAGATCGTCTATGCACAAACTAACGTTGTGTCTTACTCCACTGTAGTTCCTCCCTCACTTCCGTTTGCTTGTTGCACATTTCAGAACCAACTACAGTATGACGGATCGCAAACCTGTTTTACAGTGGAAAAATCTCATAGCACACCACCAAACAAAAATGTCAGAAAATGTATTATACACAGAAATAATGATGACCTCTTAATTTATTATAAGTTAATTACGTCCATCGTAACGTATCTATCTAGAAAATTTGTACTCTCTGTTAATATCGGCGCTGGCATCGAAGAACAAAGTTACTCCAACCATGCGCAAGAACATGAGAGCAGATCCTACAAACTCATTACAGGAAGAGCAGAGCACAGATTCAAACCACAAACCTCAGAACTGAGAGGCAGATGTGTTAACAACAAGTCCATAATAATTTACAGGATGTAAACAGCAGTCATCAAGTGTCATTCTTAAAAACGTCTGCAGAGAGCAGCAAAACCTCACTGAGAGAAAATGCAAGACCTCTTGAGACAACACTGGGAGTAAGTTACCAAAACATAACTGCATGGAAATAAAGGTGTGTTCACTTAAGACACGGATGGGCAACTAAAATGATGGCAGGGCACACAATGTTTCCGCAGTGCTACTTGACACAGGACCACGCACTTACTAACCAGCTGTATGGACATAATGTATGCATGTGTGCAAAACATGTGCTCTTAATATTTTTTTAATACATTTCTTAATGAATGTATGAAAGATCAAGCCTCCAACAAAAAAAGGGTTGAACAATAAAAAAATAGCCACATACTCTGATGGCCCCCCTGTTCTTCCACTGCATAAAAATGACCAGTTACGGATGTCCCAAAACCACTGAACAGCTAACCAAATTAAGAGCAAGAACTCGTGTTATTTTTTCCCCAAAACGAAATGTTTAACATTATTGAGGTAATGTTTGTACTGCATATCAGTCCAAATCAGAAAAAAATAGGCTGACTTACAAAAATGCTGACAAAGCTCCAATATACATTTTCCACAAAAAACAGAACTTTGTTCCCAAAACCCCTCCCCAAAAAACAAAGTGCTGGACAAAATTGAAAAAAAGAAAATCAGCGAATAAGTTCATTCACAGATGGCGAGCCGCAAGTATTGGTCTTAATGTGATTTTGAGTTTCGTGGCCACTCCCTGTTTGAAGCGAAGCAATGGTCAGGCACAGTTCATCACTGGTTTCAAAATGTTCACAGTATGAACTGTTTCAATAGCAATTCTAACTGAACCAGGAAATGTATTGGTCCATTCATTAATCAAGCAAAAGTGAATTCGGCTCCTTGTCCCGAAAAACAAACAAAAACAAGCTGTGAAAAAAGCAGCTGGACATGTGTATTTAAAAGTTTAGAGAGCTTCAAATTTGGTCATTTGGTTAAGCGGCTAAGAGATTGCATGGATGGATGCAAAGGTTATACTATAGTCAATTTTAAGTGCAAACTCAAATTTCATCCAAAAGCTAAATATGTTTTAGTTTTTATGAGCAGGGAGCAGCATATACATTTATCTTTATCAAACATTTAAGACGACAACAAATTATCTTTGCAGTAAACATGGGTCTTATCTACGCATTGTAATTGATATTACCGTCCTGGAAATTCTTGACTGAGGAAAAGGGAATGACTCACAAGCGCACGTGCTGAGATCTCGCGAGACTTGCCACGTTAGTCTTGCCCTTAAAGCGCTCTGATAAGCGGCTGGACAACCGCGTCCTTCTCGTTCGTCCTCAGTGTAGGATAACGAAGCTGTCACCTTCTGGCTGTCTTCTCTCTCGAGAACTTCACGCTTTCAACATTTCGAGTCGACGTAAAAGACGATCGTTGTCATTTTTTCCTGCGAGACTTATCTTGGTGAGATTTGTAGATTCTTTTTTTCCACGCTTACTCCTTACCGCCGCCGCCGCCATCATTCCCAGTCGCTTCTTGTAGCTTCGTGATTCATGTAAGGGTTGCTTAAGACGAAGTCAGGTCAAAACTACAAAGAGCCCGGGCGCTCTTTCACCCTTTTTCTTTTACTCAAGTTCTCGTTAATATTAACATCATTTGTCGATGAGTAGAACAATCAACGGGGCGAAACTATGTTTTTCCACCGTGCGTTATAATCATGTAGTACCAGGAAGTATTTGAAGGCGACGAAAAGCGATTGGCCGTTTTGTTTCCCATTCTCAATTTCTCTTGACTGTCGAAGTATATTCAGGATTCGATCGACAACATGCTTTTCATTGAGACAGCTGCTGATTTTCACGACTTATAAGAAAGCAACTATTTAACATCAAAGTTTGTCCTTCTAGCATGACAATATGAGAACAATTTCTCATTTGTTTCTTCTACTTCAGAACAATCACCATGGATGTCATAGTGCGCCGCTGTCCATTCCTGGCCCGCGTGCCCCAGGCTTTCATGCAACAGCCCAGGAATTCGCTTGTGGTTTACGCTCAGCGATGCCCCATCATGATGGAGCTGGCCTCCAAACCCATGGCGCCGTCTCTGGCGCGGGCTCTCTGCTCGTCCTCTTCCCATCACCAGAGGACAGGGAATAACATCACTGAAGGTATGATAATGATCAAATAAGTGACATGATTACTCTTTGGTGCAATTGCATGATTGAAGTCGGGCTCTTCTTTGAACTTTCAGGCACCACATTGGAGGTGGAGGCCAAGCTGCCCGCTGGCCATTCGACTGTACCATCTTCTGGTCAGGCTGTGGCCTCCAAATGCCCCTTCTTGGCTGCAGAGATGGGCCAGAAGAACAGCAGTGTGGTCCGCCAGGTCGGTATGGAGTTCCAAGAGGATGTTCAGGAAGTCCGCACTGTCCAGAAAGGTGAGATTAACTTTCGAAATGACCTTGGTAGAAAGCTGTAGAAGAAACATGATGATCATCATCCTCAATTTTGTTCCTTGTTTTTACCAGAAATGTCTCCTGATCAGCTGAAGAAGCCTTCCTTGGCCAGCACCAGTGAAAGTCTCATGAAGACACTACTGAAGCAACGCCCTAAGATGGTCTCCCATTTGCTACAGGACAACTTGCCAACCAGCTGTAAGTGTATGCACTGTGGTTTTGTGAGGAAATTAACTAATCATTTTCGTCGCAACTTGTTACCAAACGAGTTCGCATCGTCGCGTTCAAGCGAGTCTTTCTTTTCCCAACAGTGTCCCGCTTCTACTACGATGGCTTTTTCGAAAAGAAGATCGAAGAGAAGAAGAGTGACCACACGTACCGCGTGTTCAAGACGGTGAACCGCCTGGCCAACGAATTCCCCATGGCCGACGACTTCACGAGCTCCCTGGAGGAGAAGCGGGAAGTGTCGGTGTGGTGCAGCAATGATTACCTTGGCATGAGTCGACATCCTCGGGTCGTTCAATCAATCATGTGAGTTTAATCACGTTAACATGTGTAGTCTCATTTTTCCGACAAACATGCAAAGAAACATATATAATTTGAAAGTTACTTGACACCCAAGTGCAATCCATCCATTGTTTATGTGACCATAGTGGTAGCTGGTCTTAGTTTACACCAAGTCAAACACAATATATTCCATGATGCTGGGTCAACTGTTGCCGTCATTATGCATTTAACTGTAGTGGCAATTTTCAAACTAATACAATGTAAGAAGACGCCAGAACCATTCCCATATTACTATGTTGGAAACAAAACTGTTTATACATGAATAATTCGGGGCAACAAAAGTGCCTTAAATGTCACTTCTTTTTCTGGCTTTAACAAACTCACACAAGTTTTCAAATGAAATCAACCATTAGTATAATGAAAATGTTGAAAACTCTATAAACCCTTGATTGAGACAAGGCACCCATTTTAACTTTGGAAAAATGTCACAGCACAAACAAAAATGTCACAAATAGTGTCAAATAAATTATTCTTTAAAAAATATATGTATCAAATGACACTCGTGACAACATCACGCAATCACCACAGCGGAGCCAACAAAGCAGCGATGTGGGTTTCGTGGGGACGTTTGTGCTGTTGCAACTTAGGACAACACGGAAGGATTGTTGCGAAATTCGTCTTGCAATTTAATTTGAATTGAAATTAAAAAGGATTGAATTGAACTTGCCTTAAGCTCGAGGGACCCCCATTTAATACTGAAATAACAATCTTTTCATAAATGAATCACAAATGGGCTTATTCAGTGTGAGATCCGCACCTCTTAAATGAACATAAATCTGATTTGAACGGTGACAGGTGGATACAGTTTTTTACAACAATATGCCATATTCTTCTGCCTGCCACTATTTGCCAATGGTAATTCATATATTTATGATGTGACTTTTTTTTTTTCTCAATGGGAATTTGAATTGTTGCCTCCAGGGAAACACTACGAAAGCACGGCTCCGGGGCAGGAGGCACTCGAAACATCTCCGGGACCAGTAAGTTCCATGTGGAACTTGAACAGGAGCTGGCTGACCTCCACAAAAAGGATGCGGCACTGCTCTTCACTTCCTGCTTTGTGGCCAATGACTCCACCCTGTTTACCCTGGCCAAGATGCTGCCAGGTATTTTGGATTACCCAGTTATTTCATACTGTAAATCCTTTGGGGTTTGTAATGACTGTATCTCAAAAACTTGGGTTGTCGCAGGTTGTGAAATCTACTCTGACGCGGGCAACCACGCATCGATGATTCAGGGAATCCGGAACAGCGGTGCTAAGAAGTTCATTTTCCGCCACAATGACGTCGCTCACCTCCGAGAGTTGCTGCTGAAGGGAGATCCCAGCAAGCCAAAGATTGTTGCATTTGAAACTGTTCATTCTATGGATGGTCAGTTGCAGATCATCCCTTGTTTTTAAGTGATTCAAAATGTTCAAGAAAAATTGTGCAACATTTGCCTCTTTTTTTCCCCCTGGCAGGTGCTGTGTGTCCGCTGGAGGAGATGTGCGATGTGGCCCATGAATTTGGCGCAATCACATTTGTCGACGAGGTTCACGCTGTGGGTCTGTATGGCGCCAGGGGAGGCGGCATTGGAGACCGCGATGGCATCATGCACAAGATGGATATCATCTCTGGGACACTAGGTTAGTGTGACATTTTTACTTAGCACTGATTTTCTTCCCCTGAATGCAAGACTGAACAAGTATCTTTAAAAGGTTGGAATACCCTTTTGTTGTTCTATTTGAGAGCAAGCCTCGGCCATGTCATCCAATATGCTGGCGGGCTGAAAGGAGGTCCACGCTGCCCTGCTGTTGCTAAGAGACCGGAGGCTTGAATTGCTCTCTTGTCATTGTCATTTCCATCTGTGCGCTACTCTAGACAAACAAACGCCTTTTCTGGCTGAGAGTCCTATCGAGAGAACGGGAGCAAAAACATGAAGTTAGAAACCTGCCAAAGTAAAACCTGTACTACTCAGCTGTATGAAAATACTTCAGCCCCCGCGAAGTCTTTACTGCTTTAAAATTAGTCTGTTTATATTAAGTAATTTCCAGTGTATAGTTTCTTCTCTTGTGTTCTTCCTCTTACCACTGTTGCAAAACACAAGTTCAATCATTTGTGTACTGAAATAAGGTTTTGTGACTGCAACTATTCATGCTCTCTATTATTTTTTTAATGGGCACAACACACTTCATTCCTAAATTACTTGAATCCCCTTGCATGTGACAGAGGAGAGCCACACTTGCTGATGCACTTTACAGCCGTCTGTTCAACATCAGAAGAAGAGTAGAATACAAATACAATGAGCACCGTTGTGTAGAAGCTGCTGTCAAACCTCAGCTCACATACAGAGCCTCACGCGCAGACTCAGCCTAGCCTGAGCCAACCGGCTAACCTACCTCACTCCATCTTAATGTCAACCAGGCTCCGCCTCTCAAAAGCACATATATAACACACAATATAGATGGAGCATATATGTCTTGTATATGGTCAGTCTTTTGCATCGTTTTACAAATTGCAAGTGGGTCTGGAATGTATCCCCAGCAGTATTCGCTGTATTTGCTTGTCCTCTTCCAGGCAAGGCTTTCGGCTGCGTCGGCGGCTACATCGCCAGCACCGCCGCCCTGGTGGACACGGTCCGCTCGTACGCTGCCGGCTTCATCTTCACTACCTCTCTGCCGCCGATGTTGCTGTCTGGCGCCCGGCAGTCCATCCAGGTGCTCAAGGGCGAGGAAGGTCAGGCGCTGAGACGTAAGCACCAACGCAACGTCAAGCTGCTCCGGCAGATGTTGATGGACGTCGGGCTGCCTGTGGTGCACTGCCCGAGCCACATCATCCCAATCCGGGTAAATCTACAAGACATGCCTTACAATGGCCGAATTGACAAATTTCAACTGAAACTTAAGGCACTTTCCCCACTTCCTAGGTTTCTGACGCCGAGAAGAACACTGAGGTCTGTGACCTCATGATGAGTCGCCACAATATCTATGTGCAGGCCATCAACTATCCCACTGTGGCCAGAGGGGATGAGCTCCTGCGCATTGCTCCAACACCCCACCATACTCCTGAGATGATGAAATACTTTGTTGGTAAGGTTTAGCCCTGGTGTATTTGAACCCAACGTGTGTTGAAATACAAAGTTTGGTAACCTCTGCCTGCCTATTTTTGTTATCTTTACACAGAGAGGTTGGTGCACTCGTGGAAGGAAGCTGGCCTGGAGCTGAAGCCCTCCTCGTCAGCCGAGTGCACCTTCTGCCAGCAGCCTCTACACTTTGAGGTGATGAGTGAGAGAGAGAAGTCTTACTTCAACGGCCTCAGTCACCTAATCTCGGCCCGCGCATAACCAACCACCCCCAAAGCTGGCTCCAGACAACTCATACATCGACGCCCTTTCTGTGTCACTTGATTATCTTTGATATGTCCTCTGTAACACATTATTTAAAATACTATATGGTCAAATATTATATCAAGGTAAAAATAAAATATGATATACAAGATGTATGTGGTCTGTTAATTCCTTAAGTGTCCCAAAGCAATGAACGCCGACTGCAGATTTTTTTTTTTTTTTTTTTTTTTTAGAATCTGGCTGATTACGAGAATGTTTCGCACATAAGGCTTTTGTATCACTCATGTTTATACTGTATGCATACAAGCAAAAGATCACATTACCACCAGTCCTTGCAATGAACTTGCAATTCTACAAGAACACAAGCCCAATGTCACATGTGACTTGACTTGTCACTTTTGAAATGATAAATGTCATTCATTCATTTCCATTACACTATTGTGTACTACTATGACAGGTGAAGACACTCCCAGATGAAAATACTCTACTGTTAAGATGCCTCTCACTTGTTTGCTGTTTCTTTACAAAACAAAAGGGTGAAATTCTACCTGGGGAAAAACAACATGCAACAGGAGCCTCCACAGGCAAACCGAAAACGGTGCCGGAGCACAGTTTGATATGACGGCAATTGATTGATTAAATTACATTTACATGCAGAGATTATTGGGACATCACCAGCATGCATGTTTAGACGTCATGGAAAACTATCGAATATGACCATGTATTTTGAACAATTTACCTCCTTTTAAGAAGGGCTTAAATCTTAAATCCTGCTTCTCATAGGGATGTATTATAATGTCATGAAACATTATTACAAAGGCATCTGAATTTCTGGTTGTACACCAAGTAATAATACATTGTACCGGTACATTTGATCGAACCTACTAACCCACCGTTTTGTGTGTCAGGTGACATAATCCTTGCTATGTAACATGACACATGCACAACCCAGATCCAGAAAAGAAAACACCGAAAGAGGTTTAACAAAAACCGAAGCAAGATCCGCACTAGATCTAATCATCAGACTCAGTTTCACACGCCTCTCAAAAGGTAACCTACTTATTGAGGGGTCTGTGCATATGGATGTGTGCATTACAAATAGCATGGCATTATCGCAATAGTATTATCTCTTCTATGACAAATGACATTTCAGGTAAGGTTAAAGGAATCATATCAAAGTGACACAAGGAAATACAGTAATGAAAAACAAATGAGGGCATTCAGAATGTAAATTGACATGTACACATTGCAGTGGATAATAAGGAGTGCCAGTAAAGCTGGTTTGTGCTCTATTGGGGAATCTCGAGGTTTCTTCTTCTTTTTTTCAATTCTTTTTTTATTGTGAATTCTCGAGGTTTCTTCTGACAAATTATTCGCCTTTTTGAGGGCCTCACCATGCTTGATGACTCGTCAATTTTGCAAACCTTATTTCCTGGTGAAAATCTATGCTTTTCAGGCTCCTGAATAAGGCGTGACCAATTAATCGGTCAGGTGATTATATTAGCTGTGTTAACATCTGCAAAAGTTGGCTGTTTTTTTCCTGACTTTTGTTGATTGATTTCTACCCCAGACAATAACATATCACAACAAAGATAATGTCATTCAAAATTTACAACAGAGAGAAAAATAAGTGAAAATGGACTGTTTTTTAATTTAAAGAAATACAGCATATAAAATGCTGAAGGACAAAATTTTGTAGAAGTCAAAATGTTGTGCCTCCAATTTATATCTTTGATATTGTAAGCACTATGACACAAAAAAAGACACTACTGGTATTTTATTTCATTCGGTTCTGTTTTTTTTCTGCCAAATACAGGAATCGTCATTAGCCTAAAAAAACAACAAAAATCCATATTATTCAGGCCCTACTCCTGAACACAATCGGCAAGTTGGCTACTTTGGTCTGAAGCAGCTATTTTGGGGAAAAAACATCATTTGTACTTCAACAACTCTCACTAGGAATTTTGTTTATGGCTCATGCTAAATTTCTAACCTTTTTCCTCTTCACCATCTTATGTGGTCGGAGCATGGCATCAAAGTTTGACAATCATTTTGAACATTCACCATGTAGTCGAGGAGGGGCCCGGCTCATTCATCGCTGCCCACACCTTTAATATCCAGTACAATCACAATATTTTTCACACACACACACACACACACACACACACACACACACACACACACACACACACACACACACACACACACACACACACACACACACACACTGCAGCTGGATTGGAAAAACACTGTGTCCTCTATTGGGACTTCAATTGAATTCCCTTTGAAATGACACTTGAACGTTTTATCTGATGCGCTGACTTAGAACCCAGTTGAACTCTTGTGGTGGGATTTACACATATTAGAAGCTTCATTGTTTGGTATTCTACTTACTGTAGATTCCATAAAAGAGTGGTATAAAATTCATTTACTTTTATAAGAAAAGGAGTTTAGATTGAAACTGTCAGAGAGCAATTACCGTACGTACACAAAGATGATTTTTCCTTTTGGGAAAAGGGGGGCGTCTATTCGAAGGAGGTGTTTATTTCTCGGACGCACGTTAATAGACAGGTGCAATTCGGCGGCATGATGATAAAGTGCTGCGTCCGGTGTGAAATTGCAATCTGTGTGTTTATGGGTGCTCACGTGCACTTCAAAGTTGGCAATCCCTTTTTTTTTTTTTTTTTTTTGACGCAGGCTCAACAAGTAGCCACCTCTCAGCTCCACTCCTAGTCATCATTTACAAAAGCCATATACGAGGCGGTAGAGCATGAAGTCAGTGCGGTTCCTGTGTATGAGAAAGGACTGCCACTTCAAACCAAGCTAATTGCAGCACGGGTGAAAATTGTGCTATGACTCATGATACCTGAGGTATTTTGATGCATGGAGAGACTTGAGAACTATTTTTAATAATTGTGGGAAATGTAAAAAATGTATATTTACTGCCAGTCTGTCTACTCAAACACAGCTTGACAGTAATCTCGCATCGCGTGCAACCCTACTTCCTGGCAGCACGTCTGAGGCCTCCAGGAATGTGACCATGTGACTCTCACTTTGAAATGTGCGTTGAATTGCACACAATCATCTTTTGCCTTTCTCCTAAGCCCGATAACACTTGTGTCATAAAGTCAATTACTGTTTATGATGCCATTTACAATTTACGCACTCGAGTAAAAAGTCAACCTTAGTTTTGGCCATACTCATGGTTTTCAAATGAGGAAATTACACAGTGATTCCTGTTTGTAAAGACAGTGGCAGTCGCTCGAAGGAAAAGCAAGGTTGTATAACTGGCTGTGTTGCAATGGGAAGAGGAGAAAAAAAAACACACTCAAGACACGCCTGTTGTTGCTGTACACACGCAGAAGAAACTGGGAAAATAAAAAAGTCCCTGCTAGAGAGTAGTAATTAACACTTCCTGTTAAAAGTTGATGATAATTCCATTGTCTAACACCTGTGTCAAACTCAAGGCGCAGGAGCCAAATCTGGCCCGCCACATAAATTTATGTGGCCCGTGAAAGCCAATCAAGCGTGTCAACTTCCATGATGCTTCCTAAAATCTGTACCAAAATTTCAAATGATCATATGTAATAAATGAAAGCTGTTGTCAGTATTTTCTTGCTACCAAATCCCTCATTACAGTCACTTAAATAGTTATTATTCTTGACTTCCTCACATGGTTTTACAGTCAAGATGGCCCTCCAAGGGAAATGGCAACTACAATGTGGCCCGTGACAAAATTGAGTTTGACACCCCTGGTCTAACAGGTCAGGCAAGCATCTTCCTCATACCATCCTATTATGTTTTTTTTTAACTACGGAAAGTATGCACTGACGTACATATGGCAAAGCCGGTCACCTCAACAAATTACAGGATGGTACATCTAGTCACATTTTTTGCTTAACGAAGACACAAGTAGAGGTAGTAGGAGACAGAGACAATCAGCAAGTGTAGACATATTAAAGGCAAACAAATGAAAATATTCTTCACTGGCCAAATCAATGGCCTGATCTCAACACCACAGAGTATACATTTCACCAACTGAAGACACATGTGAGGGCAGTAAGAGCCACAAAAAAAGTAGCCATGAAGCCTGGCAATGCACTGCCAGGGAGGCAACTCAAGACTTTGGTGATGTTCAAGAGCTGTAGATATACATGCTTTACATGGTAGGAACATAGAGGCATAGGAAGTAATTAAGAATTATAATCACCATTACATATTTTGAGCCTTTACAAATGGCAGTAGTCTACATCTAATATATTCCATTGTGGTTCATGCTATCAAAATGAATCTGTTTTTTAATGATAAATTCGCACCAATGCACTTTATAGGTTGAATAATTGGGTGGCTAGGGATTTTTTTTTTTCATCAAGACCTTGTGTTGTGTATCACACAAGATGGACCAGGACTACCTAATATTATGTCTATCTTTATAGGGGAAATGTAGTTATAACTGCCGTTGAAAATGTTGGCCAGACATTTACAATTACGCGCGAATATTGCATATTGAATGAACTTGCGTATGTGCAGGGTCCTTGAAATTTAGCCACACTGGCCACCCATCAACCTTCACCCCACCCCCACAGTAAGTCCTCCCCGGCACTTGTATCACAACGTCCTTGTTGGTCCCTCACTGACATAAACTGGCTAGCTTCCAGACTTTCCAGCTGGACATTCCTCTCCATCTCGGGCCTTTTATGTCCTTGTTTCGAAACACCCACACCAACATGCAATGTTAAGATTTGATTTGATTTGATTTTTATTTTTTTTAATGGTCCATCACTTTTTTTGTATACATAAGAGTGGACAGGAAATATATTACATGCTGGTGTTGTTTTGTGACCTTTGTTATTTATTTTGTGTTGTCGCGCGTAACCTTCACTCGAGTATCAAGGCTGTCAGACTTTGTCCATGCATGCTCAAATTCTTATCAGGAACAAGGATGTAGAGGAGGAAACATACCTTTGGTAAATGGGGAACTACAGTATTCAAGTTAAAAAAACCTTCATACGGGATGGATGTCATCATTTTGCGAAATGGAGTGCTGCACTTCTTTCACGAGTTTGTCTTGTTGACTCTAAATGAAGAGAAATTTGAACACTTTTGTTTCAAAACACACACACACACAAAAATGCGATTCACTTACATTTTTTATACAACGGACTTCTCATTAAACAAAATGTGTTTTCATGACTATAGTCAGAGACTTTATACTTATTTTCTATTGTAATTGTGTATTTTTCTAATCTATTTTTTTTTTTAAACATCACGTTTTACCTTCTTGCTACACGTTGTTAAAAGTTAAGCGGAACATGAATACTGTATCTGTTTGCTGTAAACGTTTTTTTTATTCCATCCAATTTGCATACGGCTTATCCTCGTGAGGTTGTTCATTACAAAATAAACAAAAAAACGGGAGGGACATTCGGGGTCATGTTTTGACTATTGAGTTGACTGATGTTTAGTTTTGTAACAGAAGCATTGTGTAGTGCATGGCTCCCAAAGCTGGCGAAAAGACAGGCTGGAGTTTGCTTTGAGTCACAAATTCTTTTTACATCTTCAAAATATCATAACATTTCTTAATGACAGAAATCTTTCGTAGCATTAGGGCCATCATTTCCTCATGAACAGCATACTACAGTTGGTTTGTTGTGTTGCTAAATATAAACAACTATGTTGCAAAGTGAGCCTTTCACTCATTTTGAAAAGTGTGGAATGACAAAGATACTTCCTCTTGGCTCTGACAGCCAGCTGGACTGAAGGTGTGTCTAAAAATTAAACACCACAATAGAGTTCCGTGAAACAAAATTCCAGATTGTTGAGAACTAAAACTCGCTCATGAAAACGTACATGACACTTCATCAAGCAGAAAAGGGTGTAAAATGATCACCCAGTCAAGATAGGAGCCATAGGCGAAGGACTATAACAATAACATGCTTTAGGTAACATTTTAGGTAACCTATTTTCTCCTCCCTTTGACAAAAAGCCCACGGCAAAAACTGCGAACATGTTCAGACACACCCAAGCACTTTTTCCACATGAGAGAAGGGTTCAGTTTTTCATTCTAATGCTCCAGTGCACCATTAATTTGTGTAAATAATTATTCAAGGAAAGCCTCTTGGCTCCTGTTCCTTAGGTCCTCCTGGAAAGCGGTATTGCTGAAGAGTTAACCACGTTTAAATATTTAACTTCACAAGATTATCTTAAACCTTGGCATTTTCTAGACGAGATACTGAAATCAATGTGATCTAGAATGGATTGGGGGGGGCAAAAATAAATGATGAATACAATGCTTTTTATGCAGCACTTTGTATACAGCGGTGGTTGTTTTATAGTGCTCTAAAAATGCAGTTGAGTTGAGTCAATTTAATTCGATTTTTTTTCAACTTAAGTTTTCAAGTTTCATTTTACACATCGCTGTCTTTGATAAAACATAACAAATGAAAAATTAAATGCAATTTCTTATCTTATCAATGCTATGCGGCAATGTGGTGCGGCACAAGTGGCAAGAACAATTATTTTGACTTCATTTTGTGTTTATAAGTAGTGTAGCAGCACGACCCTGACATTCAGGGTTTGAATCTTGGCTGTGGACCATGTCCTCCCTGTTGTTCCCCACTTTCACCTTATTGGTGTGAAAATTATAAATATATTTTTGTTCATCTATCTGTGCCACCGATGTACACTGACAGGCAGAGCAATTAAATGCTCTTTCACTTAAAGGCAAAAAGTGAATCCAGTTGTCATTCATACAACAGAAAGATTCAAACAGAAGAGGTCAGTCAATTTGTAAGTAAATTAAACCATGATTATCTTTATTTGAGTTATTGCATACATTTTGATTTTTGGTTTGTGATGTGTGGGAAATACGTGCCTTGGCTAACTATAGATTGAGAAACACTTGTATGGACCAGTTTTTCCAAACCAGGGTTACGTGGAACACTAGTGTGCAGTAGAAATGGTCAAGGGGTGCCGCGGGAATTAGACAAATTTCACTTATTCATTGATCACAAATATGTTTTTGCTCATCTATATATGCCAGCTTGTCTTGAAAGACAAAAATATCAAATGCTCTTACATTAGATGACAGATAAAATAAAACAATGTACTCTGGCCATTGTTACCACAGATTAAGTCATCGTTCTTCTCAATTTAACATGCCTAGATTCCCTACTGAATGAATACATTTTAAAGTAAATGAAGACAAAATCATTAATTTTGTTTTTCTACATTTTGTGTCATTTTTTTGTGTAATATGTATGGGAAGCAAACGCTTGTGTGTATATGGCGCCTTTTAAAGTAGTTAGACAATCGTTTACCATGAAAGACATTTTGTAGACATGTTTTATGTTTGCTCACCGCTGCTTACATCTGGCGGTAAGAAGCCGGCACTGCATTTTGAAACATAGCCTCAAAACAGCGTTAAAACCGTTTACCAACTGTTAATTGACTAAGATAATACCAATAAATCGACATGCTTTAAATTACGTTAGCATTTATTCCGTTTTTTCTTTCATGACATTTATGCAGCGTCCCCTTTAACAACTCTGACCGGTATCCGGGCGCCCAATAGCGGCGCGTAAACTGAAACTTGTTGTCACAGGCTAGCAGCTAAAGGCGAACAGCTAGTCTTGTTTTCTTTATCTCTCGCTCTAAAAGCAAACCCTGGCTTCTCAAGGAGTACCGTGTCAGTTGTGACAAACACTTTGGAAGTTGTCGCGACATACCGCGTTGTCCCTAAACCACGAAAGATGATTTCTGCACTGGTAAGGGAGTTCATAAAGCCATCTGTGAGCCGCGTTCGATATGTTGTCTGCTCTAAGTAGCAACTGACGTGCAACGGACGCCCAGAAATGTGCAAGCTTTAAATCTGATGATGTTCTTGTATTTATATTTCCACGTCTTAATTTGAGGGACTAATATTTAGGATCTTTTTTTTTTCGAGTTGTGCGACACAAGCCAATATACGTGTGGCGGAAATACGTCACTAGCCAGCTGGGCAGTCGACTCTCATCTTGTACATGAGATACTGTACTTATTTCATCGCCTGAGAGGAATTTAATGTTAATAGAAACAATATTGTACATGGGAGGAATTTGATATTCACAGCAACAATATTCACATATATAATTTATACTGATAATACAGTACAACCAACAGAGTACCAACAAAACTCAGGACGTAGCATTGAAGAGGTATTCAAATTGATATCTAAACTAAACAAAACAAACAAAACACTAAAATATTTAGATGAGGAATGTTAACATATTGTTAATACCCTAATACATGTGGAATCATGCGACAGTAAAATTTGTACAATTAGTATAAAGTTAGATGTAATATTATTCAAAGCATAATGCAATGATGACGTTTCGAGTTAACGAATCATGTTTGTTGATCTAAAATGGAGGTTTATCTTAACCATTTACATTCCTTGTACATGTGAGCCCTTGGTGTAACTTTTGGTTCAATGCCGTTATTTTTATTTCAGTTTACTGTGAATGAACGCTATCATGCCCGTGTTAGATGTACAGTACAATCGTATAAAGCTGTGGTGGCGGGGTGGGGTCAAGCTTGTTATCATCCCGGTAAATATTTCATCACAAGGGATGTAATGCTACACCAAAAATCTTGGTTCGATACGTACCTTGGTTTTAAGTTCACTTTGGGTGTTGTAAAGAAACTAAATTCTAAACCAAATGCTTATCTTGAAAAAAACTTATTTAATGTCATTCAAAATCAAGCACTAACATATTTTAAATCATTTCTTTGTAGTAAAGTTCAATATAAATCAATCATGTGTCTGGTTAGGATTTCAAAGATGTAGACAATTACATTTTCTCTCTGTCATGTTTGCAAGCCAGAAACTGATCTGCACTGTGTTTGTGGATTTGGCTAGAACGTGAGGTACTACTTTTTGTCTTTTAACTGGGTTGTTAACTTTTTGTCTTTTAACTGGGTTGTTCTGTTGGGGGGGGGGGCGCAATAAGCGTGTTAGGCCGAAGTGAAGGACACATGTCAAGCTTTTCGGGTTCAAATAAAATTGATGTGGGGGGTCCAGACCTGCGCCACATGCTTTGAGTTCAGCAAGGGTTGCAAAATGGTATAAAATGTCTGTAAAGTTTCCACTAATTTTGGATGTGAAATGAAGATACGTATTTTGGAACTATTTATGGCAGTCTCATGGAAATGTATCATATCCAAGCCTCAATATAAACATTGTTTTGCCAAAAATAGACAGCCGCACAAAATATTGCAGTTAAAAACCTGACAGTACAACAGACTTCTGAGTCGTACATACATTTGAAATATTTTATTTTTGTTTTTTTTTTCACTGAAGAACAAAACAATGACCGTTGAGCTGAATATCACACATCCAAAACCCATAATAATTTTTTTCAACTCTACATGTATCATATCCAAGCCTCAATATAAACATTGTTTTGCCAAAAATAGACAGCCGCACAAAATATTGCAGTTAAAAACCTGACAGTACAACAGACTTCTGAGTCGTACATACATTTGAAATATTTTATTTTTGTTTTTTTTTTCACTGAAGAACAAAACAATGACCGTTGAGCTGAATATCACACATCCAAAACCCATAATAATTTTTTTCAACTCTACATTCGTTAGTTCATAGTTTAAAAAGTTTTTTTAAACTCGTATTTAAAAAAAAACCCAAAAAAACATGCGGCTCATTTTCGTGTTAGCTCTCGACGCCGTATTTGTCAAAATTTCTCATGATGATGCCGAGCTCCAGCTCCACGGTGCCCATGGACGCGGTGTGCAGCCTGTATCTGTCCGCGCCGCTGTAGATTAGATCGGGGCTCCTGAGCTGCGGTCCCCCGCCGACAAACATTCGCGATAGCTCCTGCTGCCAGGAGCCGAGGGGCCTCCACGTACAGCAGCTGACTCGATGATGTCCCGGACTAGAGGGGACGTGGCAGTAGCCGTACCCGAACAACTCGCACCGACCGAACGAATCTTGGTGCCACACCTGGAGATGGATCTTGGGCCAACCTTGCAGTCCCTTGGTGGCGTAGTGCAAGTCAATGGGATGGCACCAGTACGCCATGTCGCCCGTCTGGGGGCTGTCCACTTGAGTCTGACCCTGCTTCGAGCCAGAGAGAAGACGCCACCCTCCGCCAGTGTGAACCCCCCATTTGCAAAAGAGACTGTTCCGAGGGAAGCCCGTGGCCCCAACCAGCTGACCTATGATGTGCAGCTCGGCCATACCACGAAAAAAATACACTCTTGCGTGGCAAAAACAAGTCTTTATATCTCCTTCGCACGCGAGCTACGTGGCTGAAAGCGTCACCGTCTTACGTCTCCTAGACAACGCTGTTCGTTATACGGATACTCGTCGTCCCGCGTTTTGCATGTCAGGCGGGCTAAAAAGCTCCCCTTGCATTGGGATGCATGACCTGAGTCGTCAACACTCCATCAAGAATCCAACTATGCGCAATGCTGCCATGGAGACATAAGGCTGGGCCGAAAAGACAAACGCCAGGGACAAACAAAAGTAAAGGACCTACTACTTCTTCGACGCTTGAAAGCAAATCCAATGGGAACAGCGCCATCATGCGGGTATAAGGCTGCTAACGATGAGCTGCGACGTTCGGCACACATTTTTGTTGTCTTTTTTTTATTGGGAAGACATGTCAGATTCAGTGGATACAAACATTATAATTCTTAGTTCATGTTTTTTTGTGTACTGCCCATTTTACAGACATGTATGATGTTTTAAACCTTTGTCTCCCTATCCATATAGCCTGATCCGACTCTTGAGCGTAATTTTAAGGGTCACAAGGATGCTGTGACAAGTGTGGACTTCAGCAGCAACTTGAAACAAATTGGTAACTGCTCTATACATTTAAAAATCTGTGTTTTAATTTGACTTGTGTTTTCTGGCAACTGCTTACTTAACTTCATTCACGCCCTGAATCGTCATCCTCCAGCCACAAGCTCTGCGGACTGCAGCGTGATGATCTGGAATATGAAACCTCAGAGGCGTGCATATCGGTTTGACGGACATGAAGACTCCGTCACCTCCATCCAGTTTTCTCCCTCAGGACATCTGGTGGCCTCCTGCTCAAAAGACAAGACTGTGCGCCTTTGGGTTCCCAACATGTAGGTTTTTCTTTTTTTCTGCCAGGAATTTTTATTTCTTCCATGTCTGTTACGTATGTTTCATTTAATTAGATAATTGTTGGTTTTAACAATTGTTGTTCAACAGAAAACGTTAATGATTTGCACAGTGCGAAGAAAACCAATACCATAAGTCTTTTTTAAAAAATTAATCTTCCCATATTTTGTCATCATAAAATCTATTAGCATCTAATTTGAACATTCCTAATTGTCATAAAAGCGTGAAAGTGCTGAATAATGAAACAAAGTCAATTAAAACTCTTCACCCTTTGATGACAAGCTTCGTAATGGAGACGGAAATGTTTGCAAGCAGTACCCATCACCTAGTAGCGGTTTATGGGTGTTACTGTAATCAATAAAACCATTTGATGATGTCTAGTTGTATCTCTCATATTGTACTGAGCAGCCAGACCCTTGTGTGTGATGTGTACGTTTGTGGGTTTTACAGGAAGGCTCAGTCAACCGTTTTCAAGGCTCACACGGCCACGGTGCGTAGTGTGAATTTTTCCGCGGACGGCCAGAATCTGGTCACAGCGTCCGATGACAAGACGGTCAAGGTGTGGGGAGTCCACCGACAAAAGTTCCTCTTCTCCCTCAGCCAGCATATCAACTGGGTCCGCTGTGCAAGGTATGAGACGTTTGGCGAACCCAAATATCCCTGCAACCTCATTAAATATCTGCATTTCTTGCAGGTTTTCTCCAGATAGCCGCTTGGTTATTTCTTCAAGTGATGACAAAACCATTAAACTGTGGGACAAGAACAGCAGGGAATGTATTCACTCTTTCTGCGAACATGCCGGGTGATCACTTTTTTTTGACAAGAATTTGATCGACGCAAAGATGTCTTTCTTCATTCGTCTAAGTTAATTTTTCATCCCTCCATCCTGAAGTTATGCAACCCACGTGGATTTCCACCCCAGTGGAACGTGCATCGCTGCAGCCTGCACTGACAAATCAGTTAAGATTTGGGACATTCGATCCCTTAAAATGCTCCAGCATTACCAAGGTAAAGAGTCAAGACATCTCACCATTATTTGACATAATTACAGTCAGTTAATTTTAAGGCTGCAATTAACAGTGTGTCTGACTTAGTTTGCATTCATGATTTCTTTCATTGTCCTAACATGAAACGAAGGGGTCATTTTGTCTGTCTACCGCCACTGTTTTCATCAGCTCCCCTTAATGGATTTCAGCTGCAAGAGCTAATAATGGATAATGACACCGGTCCGTACCTACCTTCCCTGTCCCCGCTTCTGCATCATTATGATGATTACGTTTACAAGTTCCCAGAAAGATGTCGTAACATTAGGGTGTTGAGAAGTGAGGAAGTGTTGATCGGTGTTGATCAAATGTAATTCACTTGGTTTAAGTGGCTTGATCAGATTCAGTTTTGTTTAGGATGCGTTTGATGTGGCCCCGCTAGCTGTTATGTGAATGGATTGTAACCACATACAGGGGAACGTCCAAAGTCACTACCACTCCACAAAGTGGTACAATTTGGTGTCAATTTCTGATCCTGTGTGACTTCAGCTCATTGAGGATGCACGGCATTAACGTGTGGTAATCATCATACACTTCGAAAAGCAACTTTTTTTAGGTGGTCCGGGCATTAGCAGTAATACAATCGCTTACAAAAAAAAAAAAAAATCAGTGGGAGTGGGTATGAAAAGTCTGCACAAACCTGTTTGAATTTGAACAGGGGTGTGTAGACTTATAGCAAAACACAGAATTGATCTGACCACAGAAGCGAATGGCAATAGTCAAATGTTGAGTAGTTTTACTTTATTTATTTATTCCTTTATATCTGTGTTGTCATGCTGCGGTTAACTCTATGCGTGTATGACAGTTAGGCACGGTAAAACGGTATTTAAAACGTCACCTGTACATGGTGGCAACTATGTGAGCCTGGAACACATTCATTCATTTTACATTTTGTTCTCAGGAAACTCAAATTTTTAACTATTCATTGGAAGTTAACCAGTATCGTGGAACGAATTGTGTTCCACTTTGGAAGTTGCGCGGTTATTTGTTTCCCTTTGACCCTTACGCTCAGCTGCCACAAGATTAGGTACACATTCAATGGGATTCAATACAAGCGTTCTCTTAAAAAATATTTTTTTCAGTTTTAGAAAGGTAACATTTTATCACCTGATTTTTAGTGTGCTTGTAATTTGCATCACACAGACAAGTGAGGAAGTTTTGATGCCGCTCTTGAGGACAGCAATGTCCTCTACCCTCTTTCAGCCAAAAGAGGGCGCCTATGGTTTATGGAAAACCTGCTCTGCTTATTTTGTGTCTGTCAAGTTGTTACAGTGCATGCCGGCATGAATCGAATAATGATTACCAGCTTGCCACAGACTAGAGCAATTGACTTCATCATTTGTGTGAATGTAAACATGATGTGTAGCCACCATTAAGACACAGTTAGCGGAGAAGCATAAACTACAGTAGGTGGTAAAATGGTTGAAATGGAGAAAAAACGGGCAATTCTGCTGCAATCGATCTTGTACCAAATTGCTTTGAATTATGCAGATAGCTTGATTATGTACAACAGGCCGCTGTGGTACATGTGGTGCCTGGCTGCCCGGCCAGTACAACTATATTTAAGGCTAAGAAAAGTTTCACAACACAGTATTTGTAAAGTTGGATAAATATTATGTGTGCGACTTTTGCATTAATTTGTGTTTGTGTGTGTTCTCTCTAGTCCACAATGGCGCGGTGAACAGTTTGTCTTTCCATCCATCTGGTAATTTTCTCCTCACTGCATCCAACGATTCCACAACCAAGATATTGGACCTCGTGGAGGGAAAACTGTTGTTCACGCTGCACGGGCACCAGGTATGAACACGCACCCATACACGCCTAAATTCTTTATACCCTGGCCGGGCTTAAGGGTAAGAGACAACCTATTAGTTTTGATCAATTGTCAATGACGTTTTTTGAAAGTGAGCAATACTTCCACTTTGATGCTCTAGGTCGCTCGTTTAAAAAAAACAAACAAAAAAAATTATATATATATGAGTTGATAGATATCTATATAACATTATATAGGTATATATAATATATCTAAATATATTCCATAAATATAATATATGCAACACTTTCTATGAATCTCTGGAGTGGTTTACATTTTCAAACAATGACTTCTACAACGTTTCTAGGAAGTCACAATTTCCCATCACTAGTGAGCTACAGCATTAGCAGAGGCCTGCGGGACACTACTCGGGTGCTACTTGGTCATCATTAGCATTGCTCTCGACTCCGCATGTCAACTTTTTTGTTTCCTTCCTTGAAGTGTGTCTACAGTATGATCATTTACTTTTTTCCCCCCATTTGTATATGTGTATACAGTTTATTTTAGTACTTGCCAGGCAAGCAGCCCACTCATAATGACTCATCTCCGAAATAGGACCGTGTTTCTTCCTCTGTTTATGTGTATCCTCTCCTCCTCCTCATCCACCACCTCCTTTTCTTCTTCTCCTCTTTGATTCGCTCCTTTCTTTTGTCCAATCTCAGCTCAACTCTGTCTGTTCTCAACAGTTTTGATATTCTCTCTTTCGACCCTACTGGACTGGCAGGCCCAACATCGAAAGGAAGCCTATCGATCTAACACATTTATTTTTGTGTCCTGTGTATGATGTCTTTATACCTCACTTCCCACTAGTCCACTCTTAGTACAGATTTAAAAAAAAAAAAAAAAACAACAAATCAATACATCATATCCCCCTTCTCACACCTCTGAAGTTGTCATCTCTTGCACACACGCGCCATTTGTCGCATTGTTCTCTTTGGCTCAGCACTGACTCCAATCTGCTTGAGCTAAGAGCTTTCACAGTACAATATAACCTCTAAATTCGAATGGTACTGATGTATGAGTAAAAAAAATGGGATTCTAAAATCACACAAAAAGCAGAAATCTCTTTTGTTTCTACTGTGTTTAACTTCTTTTTACACTTGAATGGCAGTTAAGAACAGACCCTCGCCACCCACACCGTATACCTCTCAATTAACAAACACAGCGCAGCAAGTTGGCTTGATCTCATGCAGATTAGCCACGTGGTCCTCCTTTTCAGTGCATCAACTTTCTGCCCAGGCTGCTCAGTACGATATGACTAAGTCAACAAGAATAAAAATAAAATTGGCAGAACGGAATGTACCGCGGCTTGCATTCTCCCTCCTCGTAGATTTGCCACCAAAATCATGACGGATTGGAATGACTGTTGAAAACATTGTCTTTAGAGTCAACAAATGTGTTATGGTGAAGACAGTGTGACCCTGGAATGGATTTATTCAATTTCTGTGATATCTTTTGGGAAAATTATTTCAAATTGGAGGTCGGCCAGCATTCTGAAAAAGATTGCGGCGGAGCTGCACGGAGGTTTCACTGTATTATTCACCTCTCCCATCAGTATTTGTGCTAAGGTTAATGAATGTGACTGCTTCCCTAGCACCCCTTTTTGATGGTGCTTCTACAGGTTGAGTACGAAACGCTACATAGTGCGAAGCTCTATTTTCATTTGTATGCTGCACTCATGTGTCAGAGCACACATACTAGGTCATCTATTGTCCTGCCAGTGGTTTTATCGCAACATGAAGCTAAGTATAAAGGTGGTGGGAAGCAAACCTGATGAATAATGTCAAGTTGTTCCTGAAATTAATTAATTATAAATAATTTTGAGGTGAAAGGCAAAGTTGTGTTTGGGCACTGTTTAAAGCACGGGATAGAGGCAGGTACAGTATGAGTGCCGGTTGGAGTAAAGAGCTGAAGAATGCATAGCATTGAACGTCTAGCACCCAAAAAAAGTACAGTAATGAGTGTTTGTCTAGCCGTGGCAAGTGCCAGCCTGGCAGCAGGCATTAGTCAGAGCAGAAACAGAACATACTGTCTGTCATGTCGTCGTGTTGCCATAGTGACACTGTCTGCTTCGCTCAGGTGCTTCTGGGAAAGCATTCCTCACACAAACTGGCCTGTCTGGGTGCCAGCCGCACATAGGACACAGCTCCCTTTTTTTATAATTCCTACTTGCCATGTGTGTGTCTTTTGTTTCCGTTCCTTTGTCCTGACACCCTCAGGTGATCATTGCTGGCTCTGACCAGAGTTTGACCCCTGCCCACCTGCAGCTCTGCTTTCTTGATTGCTTCCCCGTGACCCCGTACATCAGTAGTTAGCACAGGAGTCGTCAGGTGAGATAAAGATACAATGTGATCTCGACTCTGTATCTCCACAGGGTCCAGTAAATTGCGTGGCCTTTTCCAGAACAGGAGAGTACTTTTCTTCTGGAGGTTCCGACGAACAGGTGATAAGTTAAACTCAGTTCTAGCCTTTTCAGCTGCATTTTCTAGTGAGATAACATCCCTAAAACCATCCATGTACATTCTGTTTTTGGCAAAAGATGTGACAATTTTAAACTGACCCGCAGGTGATGGTGTGGAAGAGCAATTTTGATGAGACCAGTGACACAGCCAGTGACACAGCCAGGGTGCAGCAGTCCACCAGCCCCACCTACCAGGTGCCATATTCCATATTTAATATTCTAAATCTGACGACATCTTATTTGTTCCCTCTTTAAACTTCCACGTACCTAGAAAGGCATTCAATGACATATCCGTAATTGTCTATATGGAAAATGAGCAAGTTTGGGAGAATGCCTGTCTGAATGTTCTGAACTCCTGTTTCAACACAAGGTCTGAAAGAATTTAGACCTGATGTCACATTGTCCTTTTAGCTGCAAAGTCGTTGAAACTAAATAAACAGCACTTTTTCTGGTTGCAAGCAAGTAGTGGACTGCACATAGAGGCTCGGTTGTTCTCATTTGGAATGTTTACGTGGTGGATTTTTGTTTTGGTTTTGTTTTTTCGCTTCTTGTTTTATGGCTGCCCATTCAGAATGAACTTAAATCAATATATCGGTCAAAAAACAGTAACAGTGCTCTCGTGAATTTGCTCTTATCTGTTCGCTGCCATGTTCAGTGTAAGCACTGCGTGTCAGTGAGTATGTGCTTTGAACTGTGGAATCCGCTTTTTTTTCTTTTCCTACGCGGCTGCAGGCTCGGCTTGTGCCCACTATCAATTAAAAACAAAATTGGCCTCGTGAATAAACTTCAAATAATTGATTAAATTGATTAGTCTTTGTGTGTGTATAATAATCAGTGTTAACAATAAGTTTTAACTTATTGCACTATAAGGCGCTTCGGAGTATAAGGTGCACCTTCAATGAACGACTGATTTTAAAACTGTGTTCACATATTCGGCGCAACGCATTATAAGGCGAATAGAATAGAAGCTAAAATTGTGGTTGAGGTTACGTGATGCATCCACTAGATGGAGCTGCGCTAAAGGAATACAATACAATACATTACAGCTTTATTCATATCGCACTTTCACAACTGCTACAGCTGTACCAAAGCGCTTTGCAGAGCATTTACAATACTACATTCAAGAAATCAGAATATTGAGCCACATATAAGGCGCATCTGATTATAAGGCGCACTGTCGGTTTTTGAGAAAATTTAATGCTTTTAGGTGCGCCTTATAGTGCGGAAAATATGGTACTTTATGCGCACGAACAACTACTTTGTGCTCACTTTGGTCACTAGGTCATACCCACAAAGGAGTTCCTCGTGCGAAGGAGTTCCTCGTGCGTACATCGTAGTTTCAGCAGGTGCACAAATATATACATATTTTTTTTCAAATCTCATGTCTGGAGCTCCGTAGTTTTATTCCTTACTCTTAATTCTGAAATGTGATCAAAGCGGAATTGCTGCAAAGTTTTGCAAAACAATTTAAAGCTAATAATTTAGAACAAGGGGTAGGACGCTTGCATGTCTTCTAACTAAAATGTGTTTCTTTTTTCTTTTGATTTTTGTTTTATGTCTTTATGTTATGTGTTTATATGTTCAATTAATCAATCGATCAATATGCAGCAAAATGTTCACGGACAACATAAATAGTATGCTTGCATATTAACATAATCTCACAGGTTCAACTACAGGTTTATGCAAATATTTACAGCTAGTATAAAAATAAACACATGGCACCCACATGGTACAGATGCCCTAGTGTTTAGTGTTTTCATGCCGCCTTACCCCTCCAAGCATATTGCAGCCTTTGAAGTCTGGCGTATTTCACGTCTCCGTACCACTTATGTAGGACGACCAATATCTATCTGGTCCTGCACCTTCACTTTGATGTGAAATACTTTCATCCCCATTTCCTGACTTCTTCAAGTAATTTGCATATTAATATAATCTATGTTTATATTGTAACAGCATTCTTTAATGTGATATTCATTTCGACAGTCGGTTGTTGTAAGCCTCAAGTCATGACAACGTGGCTCCTGAAACACCGTTTTGATACCTCAACCTAAGCCATTGTATAACAAAATACAGTCACTGTTTGCCTAAAATGAAATTTGTGTTTAAGTTGGTTTGCTTTCATCCACGTAAGATCAATGAAATACTTTCCTTTTAGTGTTTGTTTAATATTGCACTTGTAATAACGCCAAAAGAAAATAACCTTACAAAATCTTGTCCAATGGATTAATTTGACGTCTGTTGTGTAGATACCACCCAAAACCGCAATAAATGCCATAGTCAATTATGCTTAAAATAACCAGATGCAAAAAGACTTTTAAGCTGTGTGTGTGTGCGTGTGTGTGCGTGTGTGTAGTTTATGTCAGCGAAGCAGGACAACATTAATTTTATTTTTTAAAAAAGTAATTTTGTAGTTGCACAAACATGTCTTTTTGCCTGCGGCATTGATTTCAAACATTTTCTGTCTGCAGATGTGTGTAATTATTGCAGGAAAGTAACTGGCTGTGCAAAGAGTGCCAGGGAAATTAGCTCAAGTGCACCCCAAAACTTTTGTAGAATATTCATCCATCTATTTTCTCGTGCTCGTCTTCATTATCGTCAGGGGTGAGCTGGAATCTATCCCAGCTGACATTGGGCAAGATGGAGGGTAGACCCGAGCCGAGATTCAAACCTAGAAGCCCTCAAAGGTGAGGCAGATGTGTTAGCCACTACCTCACTGTGCTGGGTTAAAGAGACATGCAATTTATTTTTCAAAATTGAAAACGGTTTCATCTTTCTTAACGGCCCCTTTTTTAGTCTTGCTGAAATATGCTGGTTTGAAGGGGGTGGTCCTGTTTCATGCAAATGAGCTGCTTCTTACCCTGCCATAAGATTTTCATTACCATGATGACCAGGGGCGGAGCTATGGGGGTGGCTTCTTTTTGAGTCCGACAAAAAAACCAACGCAAACTGCAAAGCACATGCGAGGCCCAGTACAAACAAAAAAAAAAATGTGACCTCATCACTAAGTTGTGAAAACAGATCTGTGTATGCGGTACAGGCAGCTGACTGATTGCCAAAATTAAAAAATTCAACAAAATTCTGAACAGCTTGCTCACAGACACATGCTTTTGGGAATAGGCAGCTCGCAAAAATTGTACCTGGTTGTGCAATTTTACACATGGGTGGGCAGGCACTTCAGAGATTTTTTAGACAAGCAATTAAAAAGCCAATTTTCCATAATATGTCCCTGGACAATTGCAGATTCATAATCCTCTTTTACTTTCTTTTTCGGATCTGGCCCTCTTTTTTTTTTTGTGTTGCTGTTCTGTATAAACCACAACACCAAATGGGGAGATGAGGCTTTTCCAACTTGGAGGGGTAGTAGAAGATTCATAACAACAAAATGAACGATGTTTAACTGTAATGTTCATGGGTATCTATCATATAAATCTAAATTTCATCTAAATCTAAATGTTTGAAACTCCTTTTTCAACATGGCTGTTGTATTGACAAGTGACTCATTGCATTGTCAAGTTACATGTGGCTCAACCACCCACAGCAGGTGTCACGTTGCTCTTAGTCAGCAAACCAGTCTTGTGATAGCAGCCAAGTAGTGCACTCCAGCTTGCCTCAATTATTTAATAATCATATCGACGCATTTTACAAGATTCTTAGCAAGCAAATTAATTGATTACTATGGTCATTTACAATTAGAAATAGCTGCTACCGATGAAAGCATTCAGTCGTTGCATTTAGATGCATAGTTGTTATGGGAATGAAGATGTTTATGGTATATAATCACAGTACTTTACTGAAAGCACTTCTCCTGATTTCCCCTCCAAGTTGACATTTAAAGTTGATCCTAGATTGGAAGATGTGTTTTTAACAGATTTTGCACACTCTCAGAACAAATAATGGAGAGATTGTTTTCTGAAAAGGGTAAACAAGGTCCTCGGGCATTGCGGCTATTAGTTCTCTTTAAATATTAAAATGCTTCGTCAAATATCACTTTCAAACTAAAAAGGGGAAAGTGGTTGCAGGGAGGGGAGGAAACCTCAAAGACGGTTTGAGATTTCAATCATTTCAACCGGCCGCAGTGTTACTTACATCACCAAGGGCAATGCCAAGGTCCTTGCATGCACAATACTCAGCATCCTCCTTTCTTCTTGCTTGTATTGATCACTGCCCTGCCAACGGACCAGAGCCACACACAATGATCAGTTTTTGTACTTTCTCATACCCGATTGATTAGGGTTGGCCGATATGGCTGAGAAAGATATCAGGATAAATGTATTTCCTATTGGTCAGTATCAATGATTGTTGGTTTTTAAAAAAAAATAACTATTAATAAAGACCCAGAGAAAAAAGGGGAATTTACGTTATTTCATTTTAACGTATTTAACCGTGAAAAAGCGATGTAATCCAACTTTAGTGCTAAAGTTAATCAGATCTGTTGGAAGAGCTCAATAGAATCACCCAGCAATTGCATTCAGTAATATTTAGCGTCAGGAATGCCATCAGATGAGACTAATCAAAACGGCAACAAAATGAATTGAAACATTTTGTAAAAGCTTCAACTTAGGACTTTAAAACCGAGTGTTTCTTTGAGAGAAATACATACATGTAGGCAACATAGTTATTTAGCCCGCCCACATTTTAATTAGGGTTCATTTCTGGACTTTCATTCATTTCTGTTTTTTTTTCTGAATTGTCGTCTGCGAGTTGCAACGTTGTCATCGATGCCAGGTGATGCACCAGGAAAGTGCCACTTTCCTAGGTTTTGCTTTTCATGTATTATTTATCCATTCAGAATTCATTATTTATAGCGCCTCTTTCATCTGCCACGTGTGTGTGTCGCCTGAGAGGGAAGGGAAGAAGTGGAAAAAATGTCACCCTCTTGCTTAAACAGTAGTCTGTTAGAAATGGATTTCAAATGCTTTCTGGATTTGGGCGTAAACAACCAACACAACAAGCAGAGTTGTTCTAATAACGGGAGGTAAATATCTCTCGCTTAGCAGTGCTTTGAAGTCAAGTGGGATAATGCAGTGAATAGAATCCGTGGAAGTCCTCTATCACCAGAATGAACACAGACAGCTCATCAAAATAATATCCTATTTTTCTAAGCAACGTGTGTACATTGAATGATTTAACTGTCATGAGGCAACTACGCATGTTCAGATGTTCACCAAAATATCACATGGAAAGATCCTGAAACATACATTGTATATTCAAATGCAATTATTTGTCTGAAATAAGAAAACTTGTTTGGAGAAGTTCCAAAGAAATTTGTCATACGGACGGTAAAGGTCCACTCCAGCCAACCTGTTTCTGTGCCCTACAGGGGAGTAAAGTATGACAAACCCCGAAATCAGCACTTTTTTAAAGACCCTTACTCACCAGTAAAATAATAACAGTTCCCCTTTCAGATGGCATATTAAACCCGACTCATCACTTGCTGTGGGACAGAAAGCTGCCTCAAAAAATTCACGGTCAGAATTTTCAGACTGCATTAGCAGCATTTAAAGAGAATCTAAACCAAAAGATTCTCTCAGAATGTTGGACGTGCCCGTAGTATTCTAAACACAGCATTGGGATTCATTTTATTCGCTGTCATGCGTCTGCCATTTTGGCCAATTCTGTCCTCTGCTGTTGACTGAAATTGACATCACCTGACGGCTTGCCTGTTTTCTGGATTTGTTCACGCGACATTGGCAGTGCCAGGCCAAGAGCAGTTGTGATGTCAAATTCACTAAAAGGGGCAATCAATAAACAATAAATTCTTTGCAGCCCTACTTTTGAATAATATTGCGTTTGTGGAATATGAGTTCAACAATAAAATAACCTGTTTTTATCCATCTCAGTGGGCGGCCATTTTGCCACTTGCTGTCGACCAGAAATGACATCGCAGTTGCACAGGGCTCAGGTAACAGCCAATCATGGCTCAGCTTCAGAAAACAGGTGAGCTGTGATTGGTCCTGAGTAACTGTGACTTCATTTTCAATTGACAGAAAATGGCTGGATTTTGGTACTGAACTCATATTGCGCACACGCAACATTAATCAGATTGTTGTCTTTAGTTGATTGGAGGCGCAAAGAACACATTACTGTAAAAAATATATATTTGGGTCGACTTCCCCTTTAAAATGCTTAATTCTTATTCCACAAAAGCATTATTCAGAATACCTGATTTTGACTGGCATGGACACATTTAACGTATTCTTTCAAGAACATTTTTTGCATTTAGCTCCCCTGTAAGGCCTCCGTAAGCCTAACCAAGTTTTGGGAGATCCTAGCCCGCTATGCTTAGCATCCACTTACAATCCACTACAGCCTTAGGTTACAATTAATTTAATCAGGAAGAGATTGACTAATGAGAGCAATGCATGGAGGAAAGGCCGCTCACTGTTGAAGCTACCCCCCTTGGACTCAAATCCACAGGGAATTCCAATGTAGCTCATTTGATATGCTGATCTGTTTATGTGGTTGGATGCAAGGCTGCACGATGCTTTCCCAGTCATGGACACGCCACCAGAATCACGCAGACCTGTTTGTTCAGCACAGTAAGTCAGCTTTCAAACGAGCTCTTGCCCAGCCAAAGTCTGAGAATTTGTGTGTTTTCAGCGTTTCTGATTTCCTCAGTGCTCAACACAGCTGATCAAGTCTTTGCTGCTGTGGGAAAATAAGTGTGTGTGTGTGTGTGTGTGTGTGTGTGTGTGTGTGTGTGTGTGTGTGTGTGTGTGCCATCCATAGCTGACAGGCAGATCAGCTCTCTCTTATCACATCGGCCCTAATCTCCCCCGCCTCCCCTCCTCGTCTCTAGCTTCACATCTGGGTCTTTCTCCCGCTCACGTGTACAGGCAGACGAGCTGCACGCTCGCAACAGGCTTCCCTTCACAGCTCAACACACACACACACACACACACACACACACATGCACCCTCCACTCCACTGCACTGCACGGCTTAGGATGAAGAGGGACAGAGAAGACTTCCAAAGCATCACGAACTTCTGTTCTCCCTTCGCCATTGTTTTCATTGTTCTGCTGCACAGTACATGCATATGACAACGATTTGCAGTTACTGAAACCAAGTCCCTTAGTTGCTGGTCGTGATGAGAGGTCCAAAATCTTCAAACTTGAAAGATGATGTAAATGTAGAGTAGACTGAAGCAATTCTCTGCAGATGGTGCTATAGAATCCTACGCATGCGAGACCTCAGTAAACATCTTACTGAGTGGAAGGTGGTATGCAACAGTAATTGTATGTATAGGCCACAACCTTGATTTTCATAAGACATCACCGAACGATGAAGCTAAACAAGCAAAACTAATGTCGCTACTAGAGAAAGGAAAATGCATCTTCCCTGGCACAGTAGAGTGGTTGAATCCAAGACTCAATGAGAAATTGTATATAGAGAAGAGAAAAGAGATGCCAAAAACTAGAGAAAAGCAATTTCACATTGCACCAAAAATATAGAAAAAGACCGATAAAGAAATGCATCATCGCAACCAAGCTCGACTAAGAAACTGCTTTCAAAGGATCTTTCATCAATCCAAATGCTGCATCAGTCGTGTTAACAGTCAGTCAAAAGCAATTTCAATTCGAAAATGCATCAAACTCATTTCTGTCGCGGGCCACTGTGGAGTTACGTCTTCCCTTGGTGGGCCGTGATGACAGTGAAACTAAAAAAATGTTTAATCGTCTCAGTGCATTATTACTTGTACAAAACAAATTAGTGGATTACTAGTTTTGAAATCAAGTAACTCAACTATAATAGTTCAATTATTGTTCGAGTGGGTATGAACAGAGTGGCAAAATAATTGCAAAATCTCAACATTATTTATTGCACACAACAATTTGACATTTCGGTACACATTTCACCAAGGATTATGCAAGTTGACACCCAAGATTTGCTTTCGCCAGCCACATAGAATGATGCGGCGGGCCGGATCTGGCCCTCAGGCCTTGAGGTTGACACCAGTTGTCTATGCCTACTAAGATTAGTCACATAATGCCGCCGTCGACATGACTTTGACAGCTGCTTGTCCCGCCTCCCCGACAGACCTGCGCCGATGGACTGAATCTCGCTTCCGTATGTAATCATTGGTTGGTTCCATTGGTGGTGTAGTGTTTCACTAAACTAGTTTGGTATTAAATGCTACTGAGTGCCCCGTTTCCAACTAACCGGAGATTGACTGGTAATCAGTTATATGGACGAATGGATGTTTGATAATCATTGATGAAATTGCACTGGTTGCTGGTTTGTTTATTTATTTGGTGTGTCTCGGGGTACTGGGCAAGGGTTTCTCATCGCAAAAATAATGCTTTAGGTAGCGATGCCCCTTCTGGTATTCCAGTCCCATTAAATTATTTGAAAAAGAATGTAGCTGATTAGCGCTTTTGGTAACACATTCTAGCATTTCTGATGTTTGAAATGTCTTGGAACATGTGTAACTTGTCATGCTAGTGCCAGCTGGGTGAAAACATGCCAGTGAGACCGGCTGCATGACTTCAGAGCTTTGGCACCTCAATAAAATGCCCCTGTGAATGTTATGAGTAACACCTGGGTTGGAAAGAGCCTCGTAGCATTCAAGAATTTTTCACGTTTCAGCATCCTTTTGTGTCAAGTTGTAAAACCCAGCCATGCGCTTGTGTCCCAGCTTGTGTCTGTCTCCTCTCATAAAAAAACGCTCTCCTCTTGTGTGTCAGTATTTGCCTGCGCTTGTGTAGTTTGTACTGCAGCATGCAAGGACCATTGATGGATGGCTGCTTTCAAACCAAAGTTTCATTTGGGCCTCAGGAAATTTTCCACTGTTGGTTTTCCACTCCAGGTGATTCATTAGTAGGGGTGGTTACTATGTGTGCTGAGTTGGTGTGCGCATACAGTTTGTGTTTACATTTGAGCACATCAGGGTTTTGCTTGACTGCATGTGTAAGGCGACTGTAGTACAAAACATCGACAACTTTCAGTGCTGGCTGCATAAAATGTTTGGAAGTGCCCTCCCTATTAAAAAAATATTTATCTCTGGATTGCCGAATACAAACTATTAAACAAGATTGTTTTTTTGTTTTTGGTCTATTTTTAGTTCAAAATGAAAGAGCAGTTGATTGTTTAAAGTCCTGCAAAAGGAAATCAGTGCTGAAAAATGTAGCAGAAAATGTCTGATTCTAATTTCAGAGGAAGGCGATATAAATCGAATACAGATGTGAAATATTGAGGAGGGGGAATGGAAAACAACTGAATGGTAATAAATCAGAATGTCGCATGCTCTACTGTTAATGCATATGATAATGTGAATCATATGCCAAGGCCTTTGTGTTCACCAGATAATAACAGATTGTACACAAGTGAGGCATAATGGCCCAAGATGTTGAGCTGCACTTTTCACGATCAGCATGTAAACACCACCGGAGGGAACCTGAGGACTTGTTCATCCCTTCGGTGGCGTTAGAAGGAAATGTAGATTTCATCCTGATTTGTTTTACATAAGCTGTTTTGCTTGGCCTGCCGTGACCCCTTGTAAGCACTGAAGCAGCTGTTGAGATGCAGAACGAACTCGGGATGCGCCCATACCACTTTTTGTTCTGATTTTTTCAAGCACTAGTACTTAAATTTGAGTACTCTATAGAGAGTACTGGTGCTTGATAACGACATTGTGTCGTGTAATTGGGATGAAAATGATTGTCACAAAAGACGAACTTGAACATGACATAAGTTTCACTCAAATCTAACTTTCGAATAACAACTTCTCATAACTGCCCTTTTCATTTCAAACGTGCATGTTTATGTTGTCAGTCTTGTTTGTATCCAATGTAGCCTTTTAACAAAATTCAATTCAAAAAAGTTTGTTCTTTTGTGTGAAAAGTGAAAAGCAAAAACCAACCACAATGTTTCCAGACTGTGTGACTTTTTGTCTACTTTTTCGTAGTTGGATCATTTCGGCCCAGTACGGATTTCTGCTCCTTTTGGATCACTCCCAATTCTGGGGAAAATAAGCCTGTCACTACCAATGTATAGTTTGAAAGTGCATGTTCGAGCAGGCTCTCTGTGTTTAAGATAATTATTTTGTTTGCTGTGCAAAGTAGTCATTTGCCACCCACTCAGGGCAGCATACCTCTGCTCTTAGTTTTAGACATTTTGAAATAGCTTACCTCCATGAGTTATCCCTGTACATGTACTGTATTTTCCGCGCTGTAAGGCGCACCTAAAAGTATTCAATTTTCTCAAAAGCCAACAGTGTGCCTTATAAGCCGATGCGCCTTCTACATATGGATCAATATTCTGATTTCTTGGACATATCTTAAATGTTCTGTAAAGCGCTTTGTTCCAGCGGCAGTGGTTGTGAAAGCTCTATATAAATGAAGCTGTATTTTATTGTACCTGTATTCCCTTTATAGGCCATTCATTGAAGGTGTGCCTTATAGTGCGGAAAATACGGTATTTGGTTGAACCGTCGTTTCCTGTTTGGCTTAAACATCAGATTTAGAATTTGGAGTCAGCATTAAGCCTCTATGTTGTGGTTTGCACGTAAGTTTAGCGCTTCATTTCAAGATTTGACATTTAAATGAGGATTTGAGTTTGAAATTGAGGTTCAAGCTTAAAGTTAGGCTTTCAAGTTAGAGTTTGGATTTCAATGTTGGACGAAGGTTTTAAGAGAGAGTGACCGCGTTTCTGTTGCCACGATTTTAGGCCTCGGAACCAGCCCAAACAGCTGCCAAAATAGGCCGTCCTCCCCGTGCAGCCATACATCCCAACACCCACAGGAGTTTGAGCACCAGTTCCACCTCCACCCAGCCAAAGGTCCACGGCGTGGAGCCAAAGGTCCACTACCCGGCTCAGCCCTCGCCTCAAGTGTCCCTTGTCTTGGAAGAAAGCGCGCCCCCTGGCCTAACCACCACGCTTGAACACATTATGGGTCAACTGGATATTCTCACGCAGGTAAGTGGACGTCGGGCTCGTCTTTCGTGGCATGCACCGCGCCACCCACTCATGCAGTCGAGAACAAAAGCTTCCTTTTACTTCTCAACTTGTAGGCCAGAAATGGTTTCAGCAGCATGGACACGAAAACGATTACATAACTCCTTCTATGGTGCTTGACACTGAATCCCACTGGTTGATGAATTACATTTCGTTCAGTTCAAGCACACATTAGCGCCCCAAAACATGTGTTCACTATATGGATTTGGTTCTAATCCTCCTTTTTTATTTTCATCTGCAATGCCTCTGTGTTGTTTTACCCATGTTTGATTCATGAATTATGGATCCTCAGATGATGTGAGGAGGTATTCGTAGAGCCCCATATTTGATATCTGAGTACTTTAGAAAGCTTTCTTCTTCTCACTGGGGCATTCCAATTATGAGTGAAAATGTTACCACGTTGCTCTGTCAAGATATCGCAAGACACTTCTAAAGAGACGGAATTCAGTGAAATGTGGTGTGAAAGTAAAGATAAAACAATTAGGTTGCAAGTGTGGCTATATTTCATATCATATTTGGTGGAGCTTGGGGTTGAAAGGGGAAGTGCCACAAATAGAGCATCAAATATGCAGACTATGAACAAATTCCGAGTTGGGTATTGTTGGATGAGCATATGTCGCAGAGGAATATTTGCAGTCAAACACATGGATGGTCATGTGTAGAAACCTGCACAGGATTCGGAAAAAAAAAAATGCAGCAGCTAGCTCAGCGAGGCAGGCTGCAGCACGCTTTGTCACCCCTTTCACATTTCACCACTAATACGTGATGCTTTCTTCAAGTCTGAAAACGGAACACCCAGAATGACAATGGGAATATATGACACGATGAGCAGTCACGGAATGCACTATGACCTTTTATGTCAACACGTCAACTCGAGAGGAGGGGTTTGGGCCTCAGTGGATGGCCTTCATCATGACAATTTCTTTTTACTATTTTACAATACAACAGCCAAACCAGCAAATAAGGCAAACGTGAGCATATTGTAACACCCATGCTATTAGGAAAGCGCAAATAACTGCCAATACATACTTTCTTGCTTCACCATTCAGCTCTTTATACCGCTCACAGTCGAGGAATCTGAGGGACGCGAATGAATTATTCAGCATACGACAGAAGCTTCCAAAGACGCACTTTGCTGTCGTAGCTGTTTTTCACTTGTCCACCCACCACTCCACCCAGTTGTGAGTTGTTTCTACCCCCTCCCCTCAGTACTGTATGTACAGCACTTTACCCTATGTATTTAACTGCTATGATTCACCCGAGACATAGACTTTTTCACTCACGCCGGATGATGGACGACATTCAAAAAGTGTTTTGAATGTCGTCCATCATTTGTTTTAATGAGCACTACAGGGAAGTTGGGCTTTGATTTCTCAAATCATGTTCCAATACATTCAAGAGATGTAACATGACAATAAACCTCTTTCTCTGATTACAGTGTCGGTTTTCCTGTTGTAGAAGGAGCCAGTCAAGCTATTAGTTTAAAGATCGACATCAGCCGCCCCCGATTTGTGTGTCTTTAGTCTGACAATTTCATCATACGTCATGTCATCGGTCTGAATTCTTCGCTAAACGTTGATGACTTAAAATAGTATTAGCGCTCACTCTATCAAAAATCATTTTTACTAAATCTACATTTTGAGTTATTAGTAAATACGAAAACCAGCCCCTATGTAAATTTCTTTCACATTGCTTTGTAAATACACTTTAGAAGCTGACCTACATGCTCTCCATGAGGCTTTTGAGCTTAATGTCCTTGAGCTACGCTAACATAAATGGTCAGCAGGGATGTCCAACTCTGTTCCTCGAACGTCTCTATCCAGCATGTTTTAGATGTCTCCCTCCTCCAACGTTGTTTTGGATCCTTATTTTTTTTTACATTCCTATTGAAGCAGTTCGGCATCAACACCAGTTTGTCTTTTGGGTCAGACATAGCGTGGGCCGTACCAAAGCGATGAGACTGTAACACAGGCCGGTAACGCTGAAGGCGATGGGACGTATCATGCATTCTAGAATGAAAAGAGAAACTGTGCTCGCTCCATTTTAGGGGCATAAAGATTTGGTTCCTACCCTAAATGAAAACCATGGAGCGGTATCATGTTGCTGCAGCCTGGGGGACGCGTGCACAATCGCACGCACACTCACACAAAAGTCAGTAAGGCTGAGGACTGACGGACCATATCAGGTTGGTAAGATAAACAGGGTATTATTGATCTAGAGAACAGAGACCAGGAGAAAGATATACACACATTTACCCTGCTTGCATGGATTGAATAACAGAAGATGCCTGGTCTGATGACTCAGAAAGAAAACTACCCTCACCCGCGCATACCCCACAGCTGAAGACCACGACTGCCAACAGCAGTTTCCTCATCATCATTTTTGGCGCGTTTGTTGTTTTTAAGCATGACACCCCATGACTTTTCACAGTCTACATGTCTACACATTTTCTCATGGAGTTCAACGTAACACGGTTTTATTGATCATCAGATGACAGACTTTATCACAAGGTTTTTCAGCTCTTCACGTTGTATTGTTGGGTAGAGACTTTATTTTTCCTCAAGGATTGAACGAGATTCTCCTAAAGGTGTAGTGGTGGTCATATACTGTACAGCCACACCTTAAAGTTTGACCACAATCCATTCTGCTCCATGGAGATCATTTATACGGTTGTTCCCTGAAGTACGACGATGTTCAAAGTTTGATTTGGTCGTCTTTCAAAACAGCATTTCGTGTTCAGAACAATGATAATTGTAATAATTGGTTCCCTTATGGCAGCCCGGTGGTGGTCCAGTGGTTAGCGCGTCGACCACACAGTGCAGAGGTACCGGGTTCAATCCCAGCTCCGGCCTCCCTGTGTGGAGTTTGCATGTTCTCCCTGGTGTGGGTTTTCTCCGGGTACTCCGGTTTCCTCCCACATTCCAAAAACATGCATCGCAGGCTGAGTGAACACTCAGCCTGTCCACTAGGTGTGAGTGTGAGCGCGGATGGTTGTTCGTCTCTGTGTGCCCTGCTATTGGCTGGCAACCGGTTCAGGGTGTCCCCCGCCTACTGCCCGAAGACAGCTGGGATAGGCTCCAGCACCCCCCGCGACCCTTGTGAGGATAAAGCGGATCGTAAAATGAATGAATGAATGGTTCCATTACGTGTCGTTGGTGGTGTAGTGGGTACACTCGTCTGACTTGTGTGCAAGGCAGTGTGGGATCGGTTCCCACTCAGTGACGGTGTGAATGGGGCTGTGTATGGTTGTTGTCTCTGTATGTAGCCTACGACTGACTCACTACTAGTTCAGGGCCGGAAGTCAGCTGGGATAGGCTCCAGCCACCCCTCTGACCCTGTTCTGGATAAACGGTGTTGAAAATGGATGGATGATCCCATTACTAAGTATCTACAATGACACCTGTATTTTCTATATTTTCACATACAATGTTTGAAATAATATTCTTAACCCTTTCATTCACCAATAATGATCATCAGTAACCTGATAACATAATAAACTGTCCGCTGTAGTAACCGCTGTCCCTAAAAGGGTTAAATGTCATACAAGGGTAACCACAAGTTACCTTGCGTACATTCTTCGACAACAAAACACTTTTAAACACTGTCTTAACCATAATGTTTAATGATGAGGACAAATAAACATCACTAATCTATTAATAGAATATTACAGAAACACAAAATCAACTCCGATTGGAATGTCAAAACATGGCAGGACTCTTCAGCCGTCTACTCTTTGGAATTCATTTATACTTTGATCAGCGTTCTGTGCTTATCTGTGCAAGAGAGCGCAGCAGTCCAGTGCCCTTTAGACTCGTCAGGAATTCTGATGTTCTGCCAACTGTGTCAAAATTTTTGATTTGTGCAGTTGGATTGAAGAACAAATAGGGTTAGTCCGTGAAGTGTCCAAGTTCATGTTTCCAGTTAAACCTGATACTCTCCAAACCTCAGTTCAGCCTTGCTTTTGGATTTTTTTTTTTCATCATTGGAGCATTACTCGGATCTAATTGCAAAATACAGGCTTCGTTGTCATTTTATTCCACAGAATGAGCAGTAAAAGAGATCTGAGGCCCCCACAAGTCTGACAATAGCCTCGTGGAAAAGCTCTGGTGAATATCAAACCCCTCCAAAAAAAAATCACTGAACAAGAAACTGATTATTATCAGGGCCCACGATATTCATTCAGTGTAGGACAGTTTCATAACACATAATTCCTTATGCTAACATGTTCCCTTTGCCTCGTGTGGCGTAAAAAAAATAAAAATTAATTTGTTCAGTAATGAGGGCAAGTCATTTTTTATCTAACATGTTACCTTAAATAATTCATTTCATAACCGTTTTCTAAGAACTAAATCAACAAAAGGATATTTAATGCTAGTATTTTAAGACTTGACCAAGAACATAATAACACCATTAACTGCTTTTAACAGATTCACCGCCGTCCATTATCAGAGCAGTTTCGCCATCTTGCCCGCCATTTTAGAGCCTTTCGACTGATCACTCAGCACCCAAAGAATATTGCGTTGCGTGACTATGTGAAAACTGCAATGGAAAGAGTCGACTCTCCTCCTTTAACGACAAAAAGTTGGTTTGCCACTTTTTTCCTGTCGTTGGCCATTCTTTAGTCGAACACAGGCTGGTTTCACCTAAAACAAGCGATCGGCAAAGCGGCAACTTTGATGCTAGTATTTATTTATTTATTTATTTTCGCTTTTGGGACACCTTAACTATGAAGCAACAAAAACAACACTAGGAAAGGGCTTTTGATGACAAAATATTAATTTTATTTACATATATACAGATGGAAAAGGGCCGCGAGTGACACTCACTCACCGCATGGTCCCAAGTTGAATTCAAGTGGCTTTTTTACATGCCGTTGGTCATTCTCTCCGTAAACTTTGCTTTTTTACTCCAGTCCGAACTATGACAGGACGCAATTTTTCCCCCCACCTTTGGGCGTGGGATGAGACAGGAGTGACAATACACTCCGATGCCAACCTCTACTCCAAAGAGACAATGTCTCCAAAAACCAGAGGAGTTTCCATTTTGTGAAGATTTTATGAAATACTTTTTCACAGCTAATCCTGCAAACAAGGTATTTTGTTTGAAGCATTAAACAAGGGAGTTTTGTCGACGTGTTCCTCGCTCACTGTATCCAAAGTCATGAGCTTCCTTGCCGCACCGTGTTTGTCACCAGGCAACACAAGGGAGACATTCACAATCATGTTACTGTTTTCAGCCTCCTTGAGATGATCTTTTTCTTTTTTTTTTTTCACAACTGTTGTCGTAAAAGTGCTGCCTGAATGATTTGTGATCATGATTACATCGCCTGGCTTTGCAATGGGACATCATTGTTTTCTTGTCTTGAATGTCTTCAGGCACTACTCAGAATTCAAATAACAAATCAATCAGTCAGGGGCAAAAACAAAGAAAATCAAATGAAACCAAAGCAAAATAACAGATATACACCCTTTTTGTTGCAGTCACAAATAATTGAATCACGCACCGGCCGAGCCTTGAACTTGCCAGACCACTGGCAGCAGCACCATGTACTTGGTTGATTAGAGAACGCCTGGACGCTTTCTAGTCTGTTTACTGTAGACCGTTACTTGCTGTGGAGTGAAAGCATTTGACAGGTGAAACAGAGATGTGCACAAGCCTTATATGCAAGCATGGTGGAACTCATCTCTTATCTTGACGCTCAGGCGTCCAGACAATTCTCAAAATATAGTGGAACCAGAACTGTATCCCTGCCTATTTGTGGTTCAGTGCACCCTTTCACCTATTCAAGACCTATTTGGTGAAAGACACCCAGTTGCGGTTTTTGTGCTCTTTCTGTAACCATCCACAAGATGGCACTAAAGCCTGAGCTAATAGGAAAGTAGTAATAGGTGTCAAGGAAGTATATTGAAGTGATATATCTCAACTGAGAGACAAACATCTTTGTATGTCGGTATAGCCGGAGGTTATGGAGAGTCTTTGCCGATTGTACATGCACACTACTGGCACATTATGTTTTTATTTTTTTATGAAATAATGTACAGGCCATTTATTATTTAGTAAGTCTTTGTGAGATGGGTTTGAAAATGATATTTTTATTCTTTTATTTATTATTTTCTCCGAACAGGTCTCAGTCTCTGGGTGTTTATTTTACATTAATTACCTTATTGAACTTTGTTTCGTGTCATTTTCTAGTTGTTAGCATCTGTTTTGCACCTTTGACCATTATTAATGTCTAAATGTCACTGGAACAAATAAGGATAAGTAAATGTCAATAGTTAATCAAGGATTTTGTGATACAATGGCAAATGACATTCTTTCCGATGGGAAGAATTATATTAAAATGAGAACAAGTTGAATTGTGTTTGTCTTTGGAGTTTCCAATGCCGTCTGCTGATGCTGCTGATTGCACTGATCCATATTGCATCTATTTTCGAGTGTCTTGTGGCGGGCAGAAGCAGACCTTTTCCAAGTAATATTGTTTCGCGCTCACGACGCCTCAAAAGTACACAAACTGCCTCATTCACACTCAGACAATTGCGGCCATTATTTGTCCATCACTGTCACGCTGGCGCTGCGCGTCCTAACGTGCCTCTTCTCTCCATCTCCTTCCTTCCCTTTTTGTCTCGCTTCCAATCATCATCCTCCTCCTCTTTGTCCTTCCAGACGGTGTCCATCTTGGAACAGCGGCTGACGCTGACAGAAGACAAGCTGAAGGAGTGTTTACAGAACCAGGTGGCGTCTCACGCGCAAACCTTTCCAGACGAGGCGAGCTGGACGTCGGCCGCCCCGTACTGAGCCTCGGCGTTTGCCGATCCAACTCGTCCTCGCGGAGACGCTTGAGACGCGGCAGAGACAAATGTTGCAGAGGTGGTTGCTTGCAACAGTGCTGAGAGAGCGTCTCTTTTCTGCTGATGAAGCGTGTTTGCAGTAGGCGACATTTTCCCACTTGCCTGTGCGCGGCACGTCTGTCTTTTAGCTGTGTGTTTTGGGCAAACTTGCACAGAATGGCAAATGCAAGCTGCACTTAATCATCGAAACGCAAACATCAAAGTTGCTGCTTCATTCACTTAAAAAAAAAATAGTGGTGGTCTCATCTCGTCTTTCAAAAGTAACCTATTATAGGAAGACCGATTCTGTGTCACTCCACATCGTTGGGTGCTTATGTCCCAGGGCGCTACGCCATTTATTAGTCCCGTATGGCATTTCGCCATCAAAGTTGCATTCTTTTCAGAATTTGAAAGTTTTCAGGTTTTTTAATACAATGTCTGTGACCTACTTTTGTCAACCCCAACCCTGGTCCTGTCTGACTTTAGGCCTACACCCCGTCCTATATCCTGAAGGCTCATGGCGAGTCCAGATTTTGTTTCCGTGACAACTTACGAGAGCAGACTCCCATAAAGACAACTCATTATTTTTTATTCGGAGAGGTAGCCTTTCATACACTACACTGTGTGTGTGCAACTAATGGTACTGCATATGAGCCATTGATCCCAAACATATTTTGTTGGCTCATATGAAATAGTTTTGTATGTCTTCTTTAAGTGAAAGTTAATCTTGAGGTGCTTTTTGTATATGTGTATTTGCTGTCTATACTTTGAAGACATCGTGGATTTTACTGTTGTCGGCAACCATCTTGTTTTTTTTTTTTTGTTTTGTTTTGGGGTTTTTTTGTTTTGTTTTTAAATTCCCTCTCCTTAGTTGAAATTAAAGAGACTCCAGATGCTCTTTCATAACTCCTTCAAGTTCATTTGTTGCCATTGTTTTAGCCAGAGCAATGATGTCATCAGCAGTTACGCTTTCAAGGGGACCGTTTCCTCCAGCGACCGGTCCCCCCAGGGCCAAAGCGGTTATCCGACACATCGTGACTTTCCTTTGTTTTGTTGTCTTTAGCAGAGATGTGGACAGCGTGAGTCGTGAGTTTTGTCATCCCAAGCGCCTGGTGAGTCACTTTCACCTCCTCCTTTGCCAGATTTTTGGAGCCGCCGTGCATTAGGCCAGTCTTCCGCCAAGTGGTACGCTACAGCCCGCCATGTTCGGTTTCCCTTGGGGCGCGGTGTGTAGGCAATGTAATACATCATTCAGGGACACTATGCGCATCACTTGTTATCAAACTTAACAGCGAAGTCAACCTAAAAAATTTTCTTCACAGTATTATGTTCTATCTGCCCCCACTCGTCCACGCACAGTATTCTGATCAAGGTTTTGTTTGTGGAATATGGATTAAGCAGCAAAAGCAGGCCATTTTAAGTCCAATTTGCCACTTGCTGTCAACTGAAAATGACATCACAGTTGCTCAGAGCTCAGGTAACAACCAATCACGGCTCAGCTTGCAAAGGTCACATGACCAAACTCAGAAAACAAGTGAGCTCAGATTTATCACTACAGGAATACCAGCTTTTCTCGGATATTGATTTTTAACCACCAAAAAAATATGCGGGCACGGTGAGATTCGGGTCAGTTCCTCATTGGCTGTTTGTGCATATCACGTCGCAACGTCAAAAAGGTTTTAACATTTACAATTGGCCGCTCGAAGTTTTCCAAGCAGATTGGGATGAAAACTCACTCCAGACACACTCAACACCACATGATAATCAGTTAGGTTAATCTTTTAGAGACATCCAATCAGGCCTTTGTTGACTTTGAACCGAAAAGGGAAAGTTTTCAAATTTGGCCCGATCATGGGCATGCGTATACAGCCACCCTCTTTAGGAACCGCACTGTGATTGGTAGCCTAAGATAAGGTTGTCAAAAAGTAATTTTATAATGTTAATAGAAACACCACAAAATTTGTAGAGGGGAAACCGAAAAAACCCAAAGCCTTTGTTTCATTCCGCAATTATAAGCACAACCGGACTGCTTTTGTTCAAATCAGCACTTTTATTTTTAGTAGCCTCACTGGAAATGATCTTGAGGTTACACTCACAGCCACGAACAGTAATTTTATTTTTCTTTTTAAACTCATGGAACAAATGACTTTACGCAGAACACGGTGGTCCGGGTCCCAGGTCAGTCCTGAGAGCGATGTGTGGCGTCACGAGAGGAAGCGGGGGAACATATTAATGACTGACTTCTTTTAAAAGAAGCCAGCGCGGCCTCTGTCGCACCCGTGGAAAAAGAAGTAAAACACAACCTGAGTTCCCGAGTTGTGCTGCAGGGCCCACTCTCTTCCTTCCTGTCTGGGGCATTCTCAGACACACACAGAAAAACACGTCTCCCTTCAGTAACTATGGGCCTCAAGCAGATGGCCTGCCAGGAGCTCTTGTAGAGGAGGGGATTCAGCCGTTTCTAGGTGCATGGCCTGTATTCATGAACTGTCAGAGCAACAATTCTCAGCAAATTTACCGTATTGTATGTCCTGCTAATCCAGTACTGTAATTTTTTAATAGGAACTGCTGTCTATTACATGTCAGTCATTTTGTTTTGTTTTATTTGTTAGGATCCCCCATTAGTTGTTCCCTTAGGCACTGCTTGTCTTCCTGGAGTTCTCTTATGAAAACAATACATGAATTTTTAAACATTCATTTCGGGAGGGGGGGGAGAAAATCCAAAAACAATATACATTTAAAAAAAAACATTTGGAGGAAAAAAGCAACATGTATTAAACCCTATAATCCATTGTAACATCATTTTATGAACGACATTAAGAGTTGAAGATGCTGCAGTTACTTTCCCAGATGTTTTTTTTATTTGACTTTTGAATCGTGATTTCTGTGTCAGTTTGGACATTGACAGTGGTAAAGTATTCCATGCTACCTACCACATTGTTGTCGCTACAACCTGTTGACACTGACACAGCTCATCTCCACTCAAGTACATATGATCTATACGAGATGATGCATTGGAACCCTTCTTGTTGGTTTTTAACCCTTTCATGCGCCCTGTAACCTGATAACATGATAAGCTCCCATATACATTCCTGTCCTTTCTGTATAGATTATACCCTTGGATGCACGATGCTTCTTCAAATGTCTCATCCACATGGTTTTCAGATCATTTTTATTAATTGTGTTTGAAAACAACCGACCATATACATTATTTTATTCCTCAGACTACATATATTTGGGTGAGCAATGTTTTCAGCTTTTCTTTGGAAGTAAAGTTGCTCGAGTCACGGAATGTACAAAAATCTACAAAACACAAAGCTCTTCTAAAAGATCCAAGGGGTCACCTCCGAGTCCCTGTAGAGTTGTCCATTTATGTCCAGCCTGTCGACCGTCAATGGCACTTTATGTTTCAGGCCATAGTTTTCTCTCATTATTGGTCTCGGCTTTTTCCTCCTGCCATTGATCTCTGCTGGAAAGTGGTCATTTAGCCAAAATGAGGACCCTTTCAGCTCCTTACTTTGGCTCTTCACCAACTCTTTCTGCTTGTAATGCTCATAACGAGCTATTATTGGCCTTGTTTTCCCATCCACAGATCTGCCCAGATTGTGAACCCTGAAGAAGGTTATGTCTCTCACCACCTTTGAGTGCATTTTTAGGTTTTCGGTCATAAAGTGTCTGACAAGTATCTTCAGAGTTGCCATTATCCTCTCAAATGTCAGATTGTTTCTCATCACTCTGCATTGTATATCCAATAAGGTTCTTTAATTTGCTTGTTGTCTAAGATGATAGAAGCAGCTGATTTTTTGCACTACCTTCCACCACACCCTTCAGGAAGGCATTTTCCTTTGACAGCTCTTCAATCTGCTTTGGGCTAAACTCTAGGCTGTTTTTTTTTTTTAACTCACAGATATATTCTCCTTGTGAGTCAAGCATGTCCAACTTGCTTCTCTTTGTATTGATTGATTCCAGCACAGATGCATCCACCTCCATGACACCACCCGGCTCGCTCATACTCTCCGACCAAGGTTGTTGGGATCTGGGATTTTTCTTGGCACAGGTTTATCAGCAGCCTTTTCAGCTCACACTTTGTCAGTACCCTTGGGCATCCTTCAGTAGGTTAGAGAGCTTGGGCAGTGTAGACCTCAGACAGGCCCTGGCTTGAGCAGGAGTGACCTCAAATAGGCCCCAAACTGAATCCTCCAAATATCACCTCCAGCAGTTGTGAATCCACAGCCTCTTGTTGCCCGAGTTCACTCAACCACTAATATCAATATATTGAAGTATTTATTGACCAGAAGTATATAAAAACGGTGGGTATATTGCTAAACAACCAGTAATGACAACATAGCACTTTCTGATCTGTTGGGGGCATGGCCTTGCTCTATTTTAATGATGATAATGATGGCGATGGGGATGTCGGTGATTTCCTGAGATGTATAGGTGGACCAAATGTCTGCAGAAGTAAAACGAGTCTTGAGAGTGGGCCTCTGGAATATGTGGGCCATATGTGGCCGACAAGCAAATGTGTGTGTGTGTGTGCGTGTGTGTGTGTGTGTGTGTGTGTGTGTGTGTGTTGTGTGTGTGTGGGAGGGGGGTTTAGTGAGTCTATGAGGAGAACATCTGGATATGTTTTTCCTTGTAAGCTGTGGTTGCCGCCACTGCTCGTGTGTGTGCGCGTGTGTGAGAGTGCGAATGAGAATGTGAGTGTTTTCCTGGTTCAGTGTGTCAGGGCTTTGTCCTCTCTCCATCTTGTTGTTCAATAAACTACCATCGTTGAGGACATTAGAGACAATTCGCCAGTCCCTCTCAGTTCCCTCTGTGCTGCAGGTACAATTTGAAATAATGCGGAGGAAAAACAAAACGATTTTTCCCAAGCACATCAATAGCTGAAGTGTATTTTTAGACATTCGAGTTCTAGTAGCCACTTATAATTTGTCGCTTAGGCCAAAACACAGAATTTGCAGCTGTATTTTCTTTTTCTTTTTTTTTCTTTTTTCTTTTGGTTGGTTGGATGGGAAAAAGAGAGTGAAGCAAGTTCATGGTTTCACAGGACTGTGCTCCAAGTTAATTGCAATGAGTGCCAGTGCTAAATTGTTGTCAAAATGCCTTTTGATATAATTTTTCAAAACATTTGCTACATACAGGTAGTGCAAAAACAAAAGTGAAACTAAACACCATCAGTACTGGGCCACTAATGGGGGTTCATCAAAAACTGAACAACAAAAACACATGCATAAATATATTTTTACAAATAGTGTTTTGTAAGAGTGTTTTAAAAAAATGACCTTCCTTCTGTTTTATAGTATAAATCAAACCTGGTGGAAAACAAAACGGGGAATTTTTCAAGCAAATGGGAACTGTTAACAATGGAAGCCAATTCCCAGCATTAATAAAAGTCATACCAAGTGTATTTTTTACACTTGTGTTGCTTTTGTGTAGACACAGGTTTTCGGCCATGGAATAGAAAAAAAAATCTACAGTGGTTGAAAAAAAAATACTACTAATAATTATGATTTAATAATAAGCTTTCAAAATTAACCAACTTAAAAAAAAAAAAAAAGCTCACATTGCCTTACCATTGCGAGGCTTTTGAGCTTTTTTTAAAATGATTCCTGCACTCGCCTTGTCCAACACACGCAGTTACAAAGCAACGTGACCGTTTTCAAAAGAATAAAATATGTAACGTACTTACCATTGAGGAATGATAAATGAAGAAATCCAAACGTCAAAAGTGTCGACCTCAGCACGGTACGGTGTGTAGCCGAATGAACAGCATGTCGACGCCTGTCATGGCCACCAGTCATACTTGATTGGTTAATTTTTGACCCAACAAAAAGATTATAGGCATTTAACCCAATAAATGTTTAATTTGATTCTACAATTTGGCTACTTTCGTAAGAAATAACCCAGAATTTTGACCAAATTCAACCAAAATCTAAAAATTGAGTTAATGAAATAACCCAACTGTTTTTTTTATTTTTTTTTAAGAGTCTATTGTCCAACTTTATATTCAAATTGTAACTGTGTCAGGGGCTTTCCACAGATTGATGTGACATGTCTTGACAAAGTGCTGTGTATCTTTTCCCTCCTGTGTGTGCTCGCTCTAAGCAATAGGGAGAAAAATCCCACCTGGGATGAAAGAAGTGTGCGCTGGTGGCCACATCAAAATATCTTTCAAAGTGGTTGCATGTGCTCGGAAATATGCAGAAAGGAAACGCACGCACGCACGCACACACACACACACACACACACACACACACACACACACACACACACACACACA